>NC_079191.1:150379684-150647184 GCF_029499605.1 Hyla sarda | reverse complement strand
TATAACGCCCGTAATGAATTACAGGCATATACGGGTGCAAACGGGCAGTTACAAAACCCCATAGGCTGCAATGCAATTTAGTCACGGCCGTCAGGGGTTTTGTAACGGCCGGGTTTCGCAGCTGTAGTGACGGAACTTCTGACGGAAGTTCCTAAACAGAGAGATTCATAGTGTGAAAGCAGCCGTAAATATCTCCCCCAAAGTTTATAGTTGATATTTTTTTTAAATGGACAATTTCTCAGCTGTTTTTGCATTAAAAAAAGCTGTGTTTTTAATGGTTGGAAATATTAATAAAAATGGTCTAATCAGTCAAAACAATAGCATATCAATACATTTTACAGCTGCAAAAAATGACGGCTGTAAAATTAATGGGGGAGATTTATGAAAACCTGTGCCGAGGAAAATTTGCCCAGTTGCCCATAGCAACCAATCAGATCGCTTCTTAAATTTTTCAGAGGCCTGAAAAAAAAAAATATCTGATTGGTTGCTTTGGGCAACTGGTCAACCTTTCATCTACGCATGTTTTGATAGATCTCTTCCAATGTGTATGTGCACTGTTGGCCATTTTTCTATGTCTACAGACTCTTATGAGGGCTTTTTTTTTTTGCGCGACCAAATTGCACTTTTATAATGACACTTTTCATTTTATGATAAAATAACAGCGAAACTAAAATACTATTAGATTGCTGCTAATACTGAAGAATTCTAGGCAATTGCACAGCATTGCCATCAAGTGTTATTGGCGCTCTGCTAAAAAAAAAAAAGCATTTTTTGTGTGTTTACACTTCCAAAAAATGGGCACAAATGCAATGTTTAAACGTGACCTAAAAAATTTAAGGATGCAGGGTTTTTCTGTTTTTGCACTTTTGTTTTTTCCTCATCCCCTTCTTAAAATCACAACACTTTCAATTTTGCACATACAGACCCATATGAAACATTTTTGTTTTGATGAGACTTTTTGATCACTTTTTATATATTTTTAGGGTATACAAAGTGACCAAAAATGCACAATTATGGACTTTGGAATTTTTTTTACGTGAACGTTATTGACTGTGAGGTTTAACTAACATTATATTTTTATAGTTCAGACACTTACGCACGCAGCAATACTACATATGTTTATTTTTTATTATTTTTACATATTTTTTATATGGAATTTGGGAAAAGGGGGGTGATTCAAACTTTTAATATGGAAGGGGTTCATGGGTGTTTTTTTTAAACTTTTTATCCAACTTTTTTTTTTTTACACTTTTAGTCCCCTTAGGGGACTTTAAGGAGGAATCAGTAGATTCCTCAGACAGATGAATGTGGTTCCATAGAACCACATTGATCTGTATGCTCTGCTCTTGATTGATAAAGCCTGGTTCAGCCAGGCTCTATCAATCTCAGAGCTGGGACCTGCATGGACGCTGAGGTAAGCCCTCGGCTACCTCCACAGTGGATACCCTCACCTGTGATCGCACTGCAGGGGGGTGATCGACCGCACTGAACCACCAGGGATGGTTTAAATGTTCCTTTTAGATGCCGCTGTCAACTTTGACAGCGGCGATCAAAAGGGTTAATAGCCGGGCACAGCGATCACTGCATGTCGGCTATTAACGGTGGCCCCCAGCTAGTCAGGAGTCAGGAGCCCGCGACATACACCGTTTGCCATCTCAGGACGAGATGGCTCGTCCTTAGATGGCAACCGGTTAAACTTATTGACAAAGAGAATAGTTAAGTTTAGTTGTTTGTACATTTCCTGGAAGACTTAACAGCACGTGGCATTCTAAGAAACAGTGCTCAAGAGTTCTGAAATCGGTATTTACTAAAACAGACCTGTCAGGAGAGCTGATGGATCCTCTTTAAATGTTAGGATATAAAAGATGGGAAAACTCTTTTAGTTCTATTACAGCAAAATAAAGCAATCACATAACAATGGGAAGACAGCTGCTTTGAAAGACACTAGCAAATGTATAATAAGCAGTTGTCAGCTTAAGTTCTTAACAAATGACGGTCCTGATTTCTATCCATCTAATTCATAAACAGACTTTCTTAAGAATCATTGATGTGCTGAGTTTCCATGGGAACCTACTGTGCCTAAGGAAACATTAGGAAAGTTAATGATTCATGGCTATATTAAGGCAGCGCTAAATCTACCTTTTATTGCAATATGTGATTCCGCATTATCCCGTGTAATGTAACATTTCATAAATGCATCTTCGACGTGGATCCGGACACATAATACATATGTAATCTGTCGGATATCTTTAACAATTCTCATCTGTATGCTGCATGCTTATCACAAAACAGATAAAAGTTATTGCAATAAAACCATGCAGCATGTCTGTTTCATATATGTATGGATTTACACGCATTGTTTATGAGAAATGTCAGAAGACAATGCTTAGACTACATGAAATATAAAATCCTGGTAAAGATTTAATAGGTTCTAAATGAAAATATTACAGCAAACAAATACATTTGCTTTAAATAAACTAGTTTGAAGGGAATTGATATATCACAATGGTCATATATCTATATTATTTTTGCCTCTAACTTCCAGAGGTTATTATGCGAAAAGACAGTGTTTATGATTTTTTTTCTTCTTTGCGTTCTTGAAAGTCATATTAAAGAGCATCTGTCATAGGGATACAAGCTCATTTAATAATGAAGCCGATGTCCCTGTGACTCCCAATGCTCCATCTCCTGCAGAGCTCAGCGGCCTGGGGCAAGAGCCATGCTGGCAATGTCACAAAGGTGTTGATATGCACACTTTCATAAGAGTACAAATGCTATATGCTTGAAAAAACTATAAAAGAACAATGCTGCTTGTTGTTGCTTATAACCTTTAAATATATTCAGTAAGTACATCAGCGACAGGAGCACCTAAGCGACATTCAGAAAACCGGATTTCTACCATTATCTTACAATCACCAGTGTGGCACATTAGACTGCAAAACTAAAAAGAATACTACATAAAGAATTCAGTTTAATGATCTTGTGTGCCTATAACTGAGCCCTTACAGTTTGATTTATGGTTCTGTTATATCAGTGTTTTCCAACCGGGGTGCCTCCAGCTGTTGCAAAGCTATAACTTCTAGCATGGTAGTTGCATGGTACAAAAAACAAAATCCCAAGGTATAAAATACATATGACATATACAGTCAACAGTACAGAGCATAGGGCATTATACATTACCACAGGATGACAGGACAGGCACCAGAGCGACACCACCCCAACACTGGCGTTTCGGCAAATGCCGAAACGCCAGCGTTGGGGTGGTGTCGCTTCGGTGCCTGTCCTGTCATCCTGTGGTAATTAGAGATGAGCGAACTTACAGTAAATTCTATTCGTCACGAACTACTCGGCTCGGCAGTTGATGACTTTTCCTGCATAAATTAGTTCAGCTTTCAGGTGCTCCGGTATCCACCTTTTCCAGCCCACGGGAGCACCTGAAAGCTGAACTAATTTATGCAGGAAAAGACATCAACTGCCGAGCCGAGAAGTTCATGACGAATCGAATTTACTGTAAGTTCGCTCATCTCTAGTGGTAATGTATCATGCCCTATGCTCTGTACTGTTGACTGTATATGTTATATGTATTTTACACCTTGGGATTTTGTTTCACAGTACTTTTCGCAATCTATGAGGTCAGTATGAATTTTTGCGTAGACATTTTTATGGCAACCTGAGCGACACCTATTGTTTCCTCTTCCCCCTCTGGGTGGAATCCTTCCTACTTTTTAATTTATAGTGTTCAATAAAGATTAATATGTATTTTAAAAAAACTGCTTTTATAAATGACTCCATTTTTTGTATATGCATATGTTATTCGGGAGGTCATATAGCCTTATATTCATTGGGTGATATAAGTTGTGTACTTACATTTAATTATTTACATACACATGTACCCCAATATATCTGAAATACCATTTACTAGTTGCATGGTAGTTGTAGTCTGGCAATAGCCGGAGGCAACCTGGTTGGGAAACACTGCATCATGTTCACACATCAGAACTTCCGTGTAGAATTCTGCATTGGAATTCATCACGGAGATTCAACTGTAGCAGTGTCCTGTTGAATTATACGGGATCCTGCTGCACTGTGCACACGGCAGAATTTCCGTGCCAGATGTTTCTGGCACAGAAATTACGATTTCCATGTCTGCGGGAAATATGAACACGTTCATTCTTTCTTGGGACTCAGCAAGGAATGCATAGCCATCTATGAGACGGCGCCCGCTGACTGCGGAATGCCCACACGGAGATTTTCCATGATAACATTACTGACATGTGAACATAGCCTTGCAGTCCTGCTGCATAGTAATATTAGCATTGTATACTATATATGCCCCTAAAGGTTTTGCTGACAATGCTGCTGGTTGTGAGCAGTAACTTCCCAGCTTGACAATACAAGGTGCATGTATACAGCAAAAGCAGGATTGTATTAGATCAATAGGAGAGACATGGATGCCATTCCTAATCACTGCCATACTGCAGATCTGTATACCACTGTGTATGCTGATAGAGAAAAAAAGGGTAGGTACTGAGCCTAAACTGAATTTGACCTGCTTTTCTATATAACCTCTATATAAACATATGCTCTAATAAAATATAACTTTTAATGAAAAACATATAAAAGGTGAGAAACACACATTTAAAAACACTCTCCCAGTCGCATCACATTCACAGTCGCATCCCTATCTTTATGACTAACTGTAGTGTGTGATATTTTTATCTTTTATTACCAGTGATCAGACCATGTGAATGGTCATTCAATAGTGAACAAGATAAAACTGTAAACTCTGGCTGCTATTCTGCTTTGCACCACAGGTGCGGACCTGTACTCAGGCTAAATAGCCATCCGTTTAGGAAATCATGTTTTGTACACAGTCTGATAATGGAAGCGATAGGAAAGCAAATTAAAAGATTATACTGTCACACCTCAACATGTTTCACCACTCAATTGGACTTTATCACGGAGAACAACAGACAGCATTGAGTGCCAAACAACAATGAGCTCCTTTTATAAGCCATCAATGTGACATCATCATGTTGCTGAGCCAATCAATAGACAATCCTCATTGGGGTAAGTGCACATCAATAGACAATCCTCATTGGGGTAAGTGCATTAGGATCGCCAGTGGCGTGTGATGTCACTGAACATTCCGCTTTTGGATTGATCATCTAATGAAGGTGACACGATACTATATGTGGATTGGCTATGATTTACATAGAAACAAGGAGGTATTGGTCAGTCTTGGAAATCTTCACATAGGCTTGCCTGGTGATGATGTCACATTGATGGCTTATAAAAGGAGCTCATTGTTGTTTGGCACTCAATGCTGTCTGTTGTTCTCCTTGATAAAGTCCCATTGAGTGGCGAAACATGTTGAGGTGTGACAGTATAATCTTTTAATTTGCTTTCCTATCGCTTCCATTATCAGACTGTGCACAAAACATGATTTCCTAAACGGATGGCTATTTAGCCTGAGTACAGGTCCTCACCTGTGGTGCAAAGCAGAATAGCAGCCAGAATTTAGAGTTTTGTTTTGTTCACTATTGTACGACCATTCACATGGTCTGATTACTGGTAATAAAAGATAAAAAATATCACACACTACAATTAGTCATAAAGATAGGGTTGTATTACCCAGAACAGTTCAGGCGAGCATTGACCCCGGAGGTGTCTGTGCTCAAGCTAAATGTACCTATAGTCAACAGTGTGTGCATATATAAACACACCAGGTCGTGCCCAAGTATCAGACTGATACATGCAAAAAAAATGTTGACCATTGTAAAGACCTGTGAAGTGATCAATCAAAGTCATAATTAATGTGATCCGACTGGGAGAGTGTTTTTAAATGTGTTTTTCTCACCTTTTATATAGTTATGGTTCTCATTAAAAGTTATATTTCATAAGCGCATGTGTTTATATAAAGGTTTTTTTCTAACCCCTCTGGGTTATATTGTTGTGTGGAGTTATGCGCCATAGAGCACCATAAATCCCCAAATGTCCCGTGAATTTTCAGACTTAAAAGAAATTTCCACAGTGGGTTGTGAAATGCTCATTTTTTGGGTTGTGAAATGCTGAATGTGGGGAAAGGCCATTTGTGTGGTATTTTTATCGTCATGCGCCACATTTGTTGCCTGCACCAAATCTGTGTCAAAATTCCCTAACATAGGAGCATCATTAGTAAATAATGTAGGAAAACATGACACACATAGAGGAAACCCCACAAATGTGTCCAAAAAGTTTCAGGGGGTTGTGGATGCTCAGATGCAATTGTGTTAAATAGGTATCAATAAACATTAATAAGTTGTTTACAATGATCGTTATTGTTTACTAAATACAAGAGCAAACTATAAATATCAAATAGAGCTTTATTCCAAACCAGAGTCGGTAAAGCAGAGCAGACAGACACACAGGGAGCATAAATGGAACAGGTGAGGCGGGGGCATGACGAAGGGGTGGCAACCAGTCTCACACACTGAGGCGCTTCCTCTGGCCCGTGTGGGCCAGAGGAAGAGCCTCAGTGCATGAAACCTGTTGCCACCCCTTCGCCACGCCCCCCCGGCTCACCTGTTCCATCTATGCTCCCTGTGTGTCTGTCTGCTCTGCAATACCGACTCTGGTTTGGAATAAAGCTCTATTTGGTTGCCAAACCCCGGACTCCGGTGAGTGCTTTATCATAACTTTCTACTTGCTAAGATATTGTTGCAATACTGGATTCTTCGGATATGAGCACCGCCATCACCCATAGCAAACATTTAGCAGACAGACGCGTACACTAGCTGAATTGCATTTTGTCTAATACTGTTCTCTATATGCATGAACAGTAGCGGTGCCAAACTCAGTCTCCTACTATATGTAATTTTCCAAACTATAAATACCATCCAGTTTCAAAACGTTGTAAACCTTAATAGAACTTTGCCCGATGGTCACAATTAACTTATATAGTGATCTAATACAGTTCTGATCTGTCACATCCTGGATCCAGCAAAACAATATGTCTTCTGCTATCAATAGATGTATACAGAATATAAGAAATAGACATTCTGTGTTCTAACTACTTTCCGCTAACTAATCCAAAATTAATAGAAAAAAGATTGTGTGCAGATCAAATGGTAGATATTTCTTTTGTGCTCTGGTTTTTAGATATAACTTTCAGCAATTCCTCCAGCTTGCGTCCATGGTGGATCTGTGTTTGCACACTTCCATCTGGTTACCACACATTAGTTACGATAGTCTTTCTCCCTCCCTTGCTCTATCCAGAGCTGCCATAGCAACATGACAGGAGAACAGGCAAGTGCAAACAAGTATCATTTACTCAATGGCAAAAACCATTAAGCATAGTCTACGTATGACTCTATGGACTCTTTCAGAGAATGATAGAAAATGTTGACATGCATTTTACTAATTGCTTTTCCTTTACTTATATTTAATGTAAGTCATTTACATTTGATATAAAATACATTGTCATTTAAGGTAAATTACTAAATAATGTAAATTATTGCACTATACTCCCAGCATGACTGGACACAACTTTCAGTAATTCCTTATTGTACAGTGCTGCGTAATCTTTTGATGCTATATACTGTAAATAGTAATAATTATTAATACTAATGAATAAATATTATTATTTATACAGCATCAACTGATTCCGCAGCACAATGAGGAACCAGTATTGTATATAAAAAAAAATAATAATAATAAATGGAATGGATATACTTGAAACATAGTACATATATATATATATATATATATATATATATATATATATATATACAGTACTTATTCATATATATTGCAGAATTCTTCTGTATTACAAAGCATAACTGAGCAAAATACAAGGTGATTTTTTTTAAAATTATGATAATATACCATTGCATATCACTAAAAACGATGCCAATGTAACAAAGCTGGCTGGTCACAAGATGGCAGAACCGGTCTTACCTGTAGCTGTGTGACTTTTCTGGGTCCTAACAGTAGCTCCCAGTACTCAGATACTCCCAAGGCTTTCAGTAAGACCAAAGAGTATGACAAGCAAACCATTGTAAAAATAGTATACACAGCTTATTATGCTGGCAGGTAACAAGAACAAGAAAAGTAACTCATCAATAGACAATAAGAACTGAAATGATGAAATGAATAATGATGATTGCAGGAAAAAATGAAGCAGAAGAGGAACATGTGCATAAAAATTTACCCTAACTGTCCCTCATATTTCCCTGAGCTGCATTGTCCCTGCAACTATCCCTATAACAACCCTGGTCTACAACTTCACTGGCAGAATAAGAAGCAGTGCTAGGACTTAACTAAAACATAGGAACTAAGCAGGTATACTAAAATTTACAGAAGTAACTTCAAAATACAAATACAAGTTATTATTAAAAAGTGGAGAAACTAGAAAAAAAAACTGGATGTCACCAAGGCAGGGAATACACAAAGTGGAAACAGTGGAAACAAATGCTCAGAACACACACTGTAATTCTCACAGAACTACAAAAGACAGGGATATTTAAAAAGAGGTTAAACAATCAGGAAATCGGACACTTGTTCAACTTCTTATTTCTGGCATAGACAAGATTCTCTTAGAGGTATGAAAATTTGTAGAACTTTTATTCTCATAACGTTTAAAGGAGTAAATGTACACCACAAACAGTATGTTAGCAAAGATTAGCAATTGCTAGATATAGCTGGGGGAAGTGTGCACTTCTCCCAACTCATTTTCTGGTTTGGCAGAGATCTAAGCTGTCAGACCCCCAACTGACATGTCTGTGTGACATGTAATTTTTATTTTTTTTATAAATGACAATAATGTTTTAAATTTGAAAGGAGCTATATCAGGGGGAAAAACGTTTCCCCTATCCAAAGGACAGGGGATAAGTTTTAGATCGCGGTGCCCCCTGCAATCCAAAACTTTTTTCCTATCCTTTAGATAGGGGATACGTTTTTCCCAATGATACTTTAACCCCTTAAGGACCGGGGTTTTTTCCGTTTTTGCATTTTCGTTTTTTGCTCCTTGCCTTTAAAAAATTATAACTCTTTCAATTTTGCACCTAAAAATCCATATGATTGCTTATTTTTTGCGCCACCAATTCTCCTTTGTAATGACGTCAGTCATTTTGCCCAAAAATCTACGGTGAAATGGAAAAAAAAAATCATTGTGCGACAAAATTGAAAAAAAAAACGCCGTTTTGTAACTTTTGGGGGCTTCCGTTTCTACATAGTAAATTTTTCGGTAAAAATGACACCTTTATTCTGTAGGTCCATACGATTAAAATGATACCCTACTTTTATAGGTTTGATTTTGTCGTACTTCTGGAAAAAATCATAACTTCATGCAGGAAAATTAATATGTTTAAAATTGTCATCTTCTGACCCCTATAACTTTTTTATTTTTCTGTGTATGGGGCGGTATGAGGGCTCATTTTTTGCGCCGTGATCTGAAGTTTTTAACGGTACCATTTTTGCATTGATAGGACTTATTTTTTTGCACGCACGCCATTGACCGAGCGGTTTAATTAATGATATATTTTTATAATTCGGACATATCCGCATGGGGTGATACCATATATGTTTATTTTTATTTTTATTTACACTGTGTTTTTTTTTTTTATGGGAAAAGGGGGGTGATTCAAACTTTTAATAGGGGGGGGGGGGTTAAATGATATTCATTCACTTTTTTTTTGCAGTGTTATAGCTCCCTATTAGCGGCGGGTCCCGACTTCACTATGACGCCGGGCCCGCCGTGATATGATGGGTTACCGTGTAATCCGGCGTTATATCACCGGAGCAGGACCAAGGACGTACCAGTACGTCCTTGGTCCTTAAGGGTAAGGATGATGAAGCTATTCCAAGATATTTTAATAAACTTACATATGTTAGTTCATACTTCTCATGTACCTTGAAGTAGCAGTATGGCAAGAGCAAGATATCTTGTATGTGTGTTTATCTTGTATGTGTGTTTGTCTTATTCTATATTTACTCATATTTAGCTATTTATTTAGGTTGTGCCATATGTGATACTATTAATTTTTTCTGCATCATTAGCTGTGAAATCCATGCCAACCATTGCCATTTAACACACAATTAAATACCTAATCTTGTATAAAATTGTATATTAATGGCATCAAAGTTAAACTTCAAAGGTCACCTACACACATACAATGTGTAGAATATTATTTGAGGTGAAGTCCCCATGAGCACTGGTTACTGACAGAGAAATAGACATTTCTTTGTTATTACATTTTTTATTCCTTGCTATCTTGTCATCATGGTTCAGAAAAGGTTGTGTGTTTATTATTTTAGAAGTGTATTATGGGTTATTTTTCATAAATTAGCTGTTTTCAGGATCACATATGGCACAAGACACTCTTGTCAAAATACTGAAATGCACCCATCCATCTCTGCGTGACTCCAAGGTCACCGCAGAGCAGTAACCCGTAAAGGGCTCCTGAAGTCTTAAATTTATATAATGAACTGTAAATAAAAAATAAAAGGTTAAAGATTATTCATGTTAGAATTGGTCAGATTCAGATCTAAAGATTGATGATATTTTAAATCACTATTCAAAGGTTATTTCAGGTTATTTACATTTTAGATATATATGGCATATCTCCAAAATGTCTAATAGATGAACCTGAGGAATGACCTGCACCTGTATTCAAAACATGGGCCACTTAACCCCCAGGTTTATGGAAAACAGCCAAGCTCATTGTGTCCTGCTGTTTCTATCGCTTCCATTAACCTAGATGAAGGGTTACAAAAACAGTGAAACTCCCTGTTCTTCGCAGTTTACATAACTACCATGTTACAGGATCTGTTAAATTAGCTTCTTCAGAAGTTGCAGAAACAGCAGAACACAAATGTATTGCATAATGAATACTTATGCAAGTCTTTATTATATGTTTTATATCTATATCTCAATTTTCAAGATACAGTTTCTGATTTCTTTCATTCAATAGGAACCAACATTGTTGACTATCATGTGTAAAATGATCTCCTGGTTATGGAGGGGTTTTGGCTTGGGCCATTGTTTTAAAGATATATCACTTTAAAACAATGGCTTGCATAAATCTTTCTGGTACTTTCTCTTTAAACTACTCCTGTGTAAACACTGTCCATACACATTTTATTGCAGACAATTGTCATAGACAATAATCCTTTGCTCAGGAACATCTGAGAGGATTGACTTCATTGTACATCCCCTCTCCAACATTTCTATTATGAATGTAGCAGCAGCTTCAAAACAGCTAGAGTTCTAGTGACCAGTTCACCATTGGGGTAGCTGTCCCATAAAAGGGGTAATCCTTGAAAGATGTCTCTCTTAATATAATCTGTCTACTGGCAGGCTCACCTGATTGTATTTTAACCCCTTAAGGACCCAGCCCATTTTCACCATAAGGACCCGGCCATTTTTTGCACCTCTGACCACTGTCAATTTAAGCATTAATAACTCTTAGATGCTTTTACTTTTCATTCTAATTACGAGATTTAAAATTTTTTTTTTACATATTTTACTTTATGTTAGTGGTAAAATTTTGTCCATACTTGCATTATTTCTTTTATGAAAAATTTGAAAATGTTGCATTTTTGTTTTACTTTGAAACTCTCTGCTTACAAGGAAAATGGACATCCCAAATACATTATATGTTGATTCACATATACAATATGTCTACTTTATGATTGCATCATAAAGTTGACATGTTTTTACTTTTGGAAGACATCAGAGGGCTTCAAAGTTCAGCAGCAATTTTCCAATTTTTCACAAAATTTTCAAAATCTGAATTTTTCAGGGACCAGTTCAGTTTTGGAGTGGATTTGAGGGGCCTTCATATTAGGAATACCCCATAAATGACCCCATTATAAAAACTGCACCCCTCAAAGTTTTCAAAATGACACTCAGTAAGTGTGTTAACCCTTTAGACGTTTCACAGGAATAGCAGCAAATTAAAGGAGAAAATTAAAAATCTAAATTTTTTACACTCGCATGTTCTTGTAGACCCAGTTTTTGAATTTTTACAAGGGGTAAAAGGAGAGAAATCACCTTGAAATTTGTAACCCAATTTCTCTTGAGTAAGGAAATACCTCATATGTGTATGTCAAATGCTCTGTGGGTGCACTAGAGGGCTCAGAAGGGAAGGAGCGACAATGGGATTTTGGAGAGTGAGTTTTTCTGAAATGGTTTTTGGGGGGCAAGTCACATTTAGGAAGCCCCTATGGTGCCAGAACAGCAAAAAACAAAAACAAAAAAAAAAAACACATGGCATACTATTTTGGAAATTACACCCCTCAGGGAACTTAACAAGGGGTCCAGTGAGCCTTAACACACCACAGGTGTTTGATGACTTTTCATTAAAGTTGGATGTGTAAATTAATTTTTTTTTCACTAAAATGCTGGTTTTCCCCCAAATTTTACATTTTTACAAGGGGTAATAAGAGAAAATGTCCCCCAAAATTTGTAACCCCATCTCTTCTGAGAATGGAAATACCCCATGTGTGGACATCAAGTGCACTGCGGACGTACTACAATGCTCAGAAGAGAAGGAGTCACATTTGGCTTTTGGAAAGCAAATTTTGCTGAAATGGTTTTTGGGGGGCATGTCAAAGCAAAAAAAAAAAAAAAAACCACAGGGCATACTATTTTGGACACTATACTCCTCAGGGAATGTAACAAGGGGAACATTGAGCATTAACACCCCACAGGTGTTTGATGACTTATTGTTAAAATCGGATGTGTAAATGAAAAACTATTTTTTTCACAAAAATGATGGTTTTTCCTAAATTTTACATTTTTACAAGGGGTAATTTAAGAAAATGCCCCCCCAAATTTTTAACCCCATTTCTTCTGAGTATGGAAATACACCATGTGTGGACATCAAGGGCTCTGCTGGCACACTACAATGCTCAGAAGAGAAGGAGCGCCATTGAGCGGAATTCCCACGGGCGTATGCATACGCCCTTTGTCCTTAAGTACCAGGACGTAAAGGTGTATGCATACGCCCTTCATCCCCAACAGGTTAATGTGCCGTGGTCAGATTGCTACATGTATAGGCTGGTATGTGAGAAATGTTCAAAATAATGTGTCCCAATGGCTGGGAGACCAAAGACAAACTTGAATGACAGCAAGAAATGCACAAATATGAATATTCTGGATGGACACATTGTCACATTAGAAGAATGATGCATACTGATCTGTTCTGTACTGTTAGTAAAATGGTTAGGGCATTGATCAGTGTCTACACAAACCATCAGGAGCTAGAAGAAGAAGCTTTCCCAACATTCGGCTATGAAAAATTATTCCAGCTACAGGTGTTCCACTGACCGCATGCCACTGATTTCAAAGGCTATCATTGTACAGAGCAAGATAGCAATGGAGTCTTGCTTTGGTCAGGAGACCATGTGGGCAATGCCATGAAGAGGCCTTTACAAGGTCTTATTTCTAGGATTATGGTGTAAGTTGGAACAATGTATGGTAGCCAGCCAATACCCTAATTTCAGTTACATTAACAGCTTGGCATTACATTGATTTGATTATGGAACCAGTGGTACGGCTATTTCTCCAAAACTTCTAAGCAGCCGTTTTTAAACATGACGCACTGCCACCCATGCTTGTGTAGCCTAAACATGCTACCATGGCCTGCAGCGTCCCCAGACTTGTCTTCCGAGCACTTCAAGCACATCTAGACGTCATTGGTCAACAATTTCAAAGAAAGCTGTAAGCAGCAGATCTGAATCATCTTTGTGCCCAAGTGCATTCATTGTGGCAGAACATTTTTCAGGAAACCATTAAGGGGGTACTCCACTGCCCCAGCATTTGGAACATTCTGTTCCGAACGCTGGGTGCAGGCTGCGGGGGTCGTCACGTCAAGTAGCAGTGTGGTGTGACGTCAAAAGGGGGCGTGGCCTGAAGTCATGACCCCCACAGCCCACACCCAGCTTTCGGAACAAAATGTTCCTAATGCTGGGGCAGTGGAGATCCCCTTTAATAACCCCACTTATAACATGACAAGGTGCATATATGTCTGCATGCAGTACTTCTACTTCATACTGAATAAATTCTGATGTTTTGAATATTATGTTTCCATCTTTTTTTTTTATCAGTTGCATTTCATTAACATGTCTATTGATCCTGCAATTTCCATAATTCCATGCATTTTCTTTCTTGGCATTGCAATTTCAGTGTTGAAAAGTATATTAAACGGTTTTAACTTTTATTGTGCAGAGTCAAGAAGTGCTATGCTAATAAAAAAAAATGTAATCCATTGGAAAAAATATCTATAGTAAAAATGCAACCTTAAATTGTGTGCCTTTAGTATGCTCTATCAGTTTATGTATGCCAATGCCCAATGCATGGAGCAGCAACTTGTCTCTGAGAGAATCCTCAATTTATTTATCCCCACAGGGGGATCAATAAAAGTGCAATAGGAATCTTGCTTATTTTGACACTAAGCTGTGTTCAGGAAGGCATAGCTTTCAGACCTGACCTTTAAAGGTTCTTTCTAGCCCCATCGAACCCTTTCCTCACATTCTACTCCTTAGTAGTTTACACATTTGGATTCTGTACATGATAACCATAACATGTACGATAGCAATGACAATCCATAGTTGTTTACAGTCAAAAATTCTTGGATTACTGAAAATGGATAGATTGACTCCTCCAGGATTTACTCTGTACTGATACACATAGTATAGATTCCGATTCCCATTAGGTTTTTCCATCTGGTGTTTTAATGAAACCCAGTCTGGAGTATTCAGATAAAAATAAGGCTAAGGGGGGTTCACACACAGTAATTTCTATTATTTATATTTTTTTAAAAGACACTTTGGTTTTTGATGTAGTTTTTAGAGTCAAAGCCAGAAGTAGGTCCATTATAAAAAAAATGTAATTTCCCTTTCCTTTCCTCCCCAATTTTGCACAGAATCAAAACTGGAGTGGCATTTTTCCAAGAAAACACTGGGTTAACCACTCTTACAGATACTTAGAGCGTATTTTGAATATCCCCAACAAATTTCAAAATTTCTTGTAAACACTTGTCAGAATTTGCTAATGGAATTTCAAGCTTGATTTGATATAATCATCAGCAATGTTTCAGATAGTCTCTAGATCTACTACACTTCACTGTGTGTAATTTGACCTTGAAACAAGATAGATTTGTATCTTATAATAACCTTTGACTGGAAACATATGAGACCAAAAAGCCATCAATAAGGAATATTGGTCTTCATAAAAGTGTCATAGCTTATGCTTCTCTTATCCATAAAAAAATAGTTTAAACAAGGAAGTGACAAGAAGATGACAGATAGTGTCTATAATAAATGTGCAGAGTAAACAGTTGTAATGTGAACACTTGTTTCTTAACATGATTCAGCCAATTGTCTTTTCTTTTCTTAAAAGCTGATATAACAAAAATCTAAATTTTATTGTTCACACTCTGGTATAAATTATTAATGAAATTCTTAAAGTTCTCGTGGCTGTAATATGGCCACATACTAGTCTCCAATTAAAACCAGTAACACCTATGCCCCTGGGGCATTACTGTTATCTACTTATTGTATATTATATTGACAGTGGGTCTTTATGTTGAGGGCATAATGTAGACACTAAAACATTGGTATATTAAATGTGTGGGGACAGGGTATTCATGATAACTTTGTTCTCATGACTGGATATAAAATTGAATAAAAGAACCACTGCAACAACCTACACCTGGTTTGAAATCTTGAAGCCCCACAGCAACCTGTTGATTATAAAGCAATATAGAATTTATAGAATGGCAACAGCCATAGTTTTTGGATGCATAGTTTTTGTATATGATCAAGCATTGCAAGTTTAAAGAGGTACTCCGGTGCTAAGACATCTCATCCCCTATCCAAAGGATAGGGGATAAGATGCCTGATCGCGGGGGTCCCGCTGCTGGGGACCCCCGTGATCTTTCACACAGCACCATCAGCCCCCGGCGCATGTTCTTTTCAGGTCTGATGACTGCCGATCACAGGGCCAGAGTATTGTGACGTCATGGCTCCGCCCCGTGTGATGTCACGCTCCGCCCCCTCAATGCAAGCCTATGGGAGGGGGCGTGCCAGATGTCACACCCTCCCCATAGGCTTGCATTGAGGGGGCAGAGCATAACGTCACACGGGGCGGAGCTGTGACGTCCCAATACTCCGGCCCCGTGATCGGCAGTCATCAGACCCGAAGTGAACATGCTTCAGGGGCTGATGGTAATGGGGTGCTGCGTGAAAGATCACGGGGGTCCCCAGCGGCGGGACCTCGCGATCCATAGGATAGGGGATAAGATGTCTTAGCGCCAGAGTACCCCTTTAAGGCAATGTGCCAGTTCTGCTGTATATTATGCTCAGAGCTGCAGACATTGGCAGATGGGTGATATGGGGATAAAACAAATGGTACCTGTCCATTAGCAGATGGCTGTTTTCAAAGTTAGAAAATCATGTTTTTCTTTTAAGCTCAAGAGTTATAGAGTCCAGGCAGCATGTATGCCTCCTTCCTCCCTCACCTCTCCCTGCTTGGCTTTAAGCATAAAGCCCTGTACATAAATCATGTAGTGTGGGGAGGAGTGAGGAAGGGGAAGGCATGAATGTTCCCATCTTTGGATATCCTGTGGATATGCCGTAAATATCTATGTTGGAATGATCATGCATTATTGATGCTGGTCATTTAACCTTTGCGCTGATCAATACAGATTACAGCATCTAACCAGTTTCGAGGGGTGACGATGAGTTGTAAGGGCAGCCCAAGGCCCAAGCTAACCCTTGGTGTCTAATGTGACTAAGCAATTGATACAGCCTGCCTATGGTGCTAATCACACAGATAAATGTAATATGAATGCATTACATAGATATTTAATTAAACAAACGATTGCTAATAATAAACCCTAGAGGATCTGGAAAAAGTGTTAAAAATACACAGTCTGTCACTCTCTTTTTGTAATAAACATATTTGGTATTGTTGCATGTGAAATTGTCCAAACTTTTAAATTATCACATTCCTGTTCCCGCATAGTTAACTGCATGAATGCAAAAAAAAAATTCCAAAAGTCAAAATTCTAAATTATGATCACATGGAATCTCAGAAAATATGTTATCAAACGATGAAAAAAGTAATCAAACAAGTCAATGCCACACAAAACTTGTACAGTTACAACTAAAGCTCATGGTGCAAAAAATGAATCATCACACAGCTCCGTAGGTGGAAGAAGTTATAGGGGTCAGAACATTGCAGGTACTAGATTTTTATATAAAGGGGTATTTTGGCCATAGACATCTTATCCCCTATCCTTTGGATAGGGGATAAGATGTCTGTTCACTGAGACCCCCGCAATCTCGGTGCAGCCCCTGGCATTCTGTGTCACGCGCTGCTCCCGAGACATGACGTCACGGTCACGCCACCTTGTGACGTCAGGCCACGCCCCTCCATTCATGTGTGTAGGAGAGGGCATGAAGGCCGGGGGCTGCACCGAGGTCGTGGAGGTCCCGGCGGGGGACCCCTTTAATCAGACATCTTATCCCCAACCTTTTGGATAGTGGATAAGATGTCTAAGGCTGGAATATCCTGTTAAGTTTTCTTTAACTTCTCCTAAGATTATAACAAAAAATAATTGTCAAAGTGTGGTATCACTGAAATCATATTGACCCATAAATTCAATTTAGCATTAAATTTAGCATGTCAATGGTATTATAAAAAAAATATTGCTCCACAAATTTTCACAATTCTTTTTTTTCTAATTACCATAGAGATAATTTTGTTGTGCTTCATAATACATTAAGATGTCAGTAGATATCTCTCCAAACACAATAAGCCCTAATACAACTATGTCAGTAGAAAATAAAATAAAAAAGTAAGCCAAAAATAAAAAAAATCAGGAAAATTCAGGTAGTCAGGAACAGGTTAAAGGGAATGTATCATAGGAAAATTACTCTTTTTTTTTTTTTTTTTGCTACAATCCACAAAAATAATCTTGAAATATTTCATTTTCTACTCTGTACATTTTTAGAGCTACCAATACGTAAGTGCTGTCATACTTTGCAGTTGCCGTACATAAGACAGATCAGTTTGCAATGACGTTTACTGCATCTGTCATAAAGCACACACATGCTTTTACACTGTCAGTACAGACAATACAGGAAGGAAGTGTCTGTCTCTTTAGTGACTATGTCTGTGTCGGAAGGTTCATCATGAAACTTTCCACATGGGAACTGAGCAGCTGAATTCAATGGGAGGCTGCTGCAAGTTGATTCCATGTAGAATATCAGAAGCCATGCATCCTTTCCATAAGCCATGCCTCTTTTTGAACATGATCCCAAAAGTGTCTAAAACACATGCTAAATGTGGCTTAAAAGGGTACATTGCCCTTAGATATCTAATCCCCTACCCAGCGGCCGGACCTTCCGCGATCTCCAGCGGCACCCTAGTGTTCTGAATATTTTTGTTGAGAACGCTGGGTCCGAGTGGCCGTGGTCATGACTTCACGACACACCCCCCCCATTCATGTCTATCACTCCATTAATGTCAGCTGTCACGCCCCCTCCCATAGACATGAATGGTGGAGGAGTGGCATGACATCTTGACCACATCTGCCCGAAGCCCAAATCCAGCTTTCTGAACAGAAATGTTCAGAATACTGGGGTGCCTCCCAGAGATCATGGGGGGTCCCAGAGGCTGCCCTTCCAGCCCTCCCCCCCTGATCAGACATCTTATCCCCTATCCCCTAAGATGTCAAGGGCAGAGTATCCCTTTAAGTCCCATAAGACGAGATAATACGAGAATTCTGGCATATTTGCAATAGGTATTCTGCCCCATTAATTATCTTCTATAATAAATAAAATTAAAATGAGACACTACAGTTAAGCAAAAGTATAATATTATTCAATAATACAGAAAATTAAGACAGGACAGTGACATTTACGTGACAGGTGGTGGTTGCCAAATTACAGAATGTCCAATATTTTCTTTCTTGTCTTTCCAAATAGATATACAGCATTTCTGTCAGATAATAAATGCTATTGAGACAGATCATAAAATCGTGTGATAAATGATTCTGTCAGAACATTCTTGAAATGTGTATGCATTGAACTAAGAAGCCCCTTGCCAGATCATGTTTAGTACTCTTTGCTTCAGCAGTGTAGCATGCTATGCATGATCTAACTAATCGCTCCACATTATAAGAGAAGCATGTTACGGCAATATGCTACCATACACTTTAGTTTTCCTGTCAGCCAGCAGGTGTCTCTGAAGCAGCATCTGTGACCCTTAACAGGTCGTCTGTACCGTATTAGCTGTAGTCTGTGCAGTTACCCTCGGCATCTGCTGAATTTATAAGGTTCTTTCTACGCTGACTTACACTGTATATTACTGTATCTCCCATTTACGATATGATACAAGTAAATAACAAGATAAGTCAGTAGATGCCTTGTAAATATATTATTTGATTATAATTTGACAATACTTGGAAGTGAGATAATCGCATCTTTCTGCTGACAGTACAACACATTAAAATAAACCTAATAATAAAGTAACAGGGAGTGAATGAAGAGCAACTGAGATTGTTACCACTACATACCTTACAAGGACATCTATAGGCCTCTGTGTTAAATAAAAAAAAAGAAGCATATGCTTTGAAGTAAACATATTTTATGGTAGCAGTTTTATAGGAAACACCAGCAAGATGGGATTTACTGTACAGTAAAAAAAAAAAAAATAAAAAATATTGTGATGAATACCTGCCTGGTGAAAGTCAATAGGGTCTATTTACTGGTGCATACTCTACACGTGTTCACAAAACATGGTATGAGCACTGAGTTACATCCACTGACCAACACTCAGCTATTCAGATATGATGCCAAACATACCGTATTTTTCGCCGTATAAGACGCACTTTTTCTTCCCCAAAACGGGAGCGAAAAAGTTGGTGCATCTTATACGGCGAATATACACACCTATCGCGGTGGTCCCTGCGGCTATCAACGGTCGGGACCCACTGCTAATACAGGACATCACCGTTCGCGGCGATGCCCTGTATTAACCTTTCAGTCGCGGCGATCAAAGCTGACCGCCGTGTCTGAAGGGAAAGTGACACTAACCCGGCTGCTCAGTCGGGCTGTTCGGGACCGCCGCTGTGAATTTGCGGCATCCCGAACAGCTTACAGGACACCGGGAGGGACCTTACCTGCCTCCTCGGTGTCTGCTTCGTGCCGGGATCCCCTGCATGGCCAGCGCTCTCCTTCGACGTCATCACGTCGTCGAGCATGCCATCCCGTCATCCAATAGGAGCGGCGTGCGTAGCGACGTGAAGACGGCGACGTGATGATGGCAACGGAGAGCGTGGATCCCAGGGAAGAAGACATCCGGAGCGTCGGGGACACCACGGGGACGCGGCGACAGCGATGGAGCGACATCCAGGGCAGCGGTGACGGGTCCGGAGCGGCGGGGACACGTGAGTATTACCTCCTATACCAGTGGTCTTCAACCTGCGGACCTCCAGATGTTGCAAAACTACAACACCCAACATGCCTGGACAGCCAACGGCTGTCCGGGCATGCTGGGAGTTGTAGTTTTGCAACATCTGGAGGTCCGCAGGTTGAAGATCACTGTTGGGTTCAGAATCTTTTTTTTCTAGATTTTGCACCTTTAACCCCTTAAGGACCGGAGGTTTTTCTGTTTTCGCATTTTCGTTTTTTGCTCCTTGCATTTAAAAAATCATAACTCTTTCAAATTTACACCTAAAAATCCATATGATGGCTTATTTTTTGCGCCACCAATTCTACTTTGTAATGACGTCAGTCATTTTGCCCAAAAATCTATGGTGAAGTGGGAAAAAAAATCATTGTGCGACAAAATTGAAAAAAAAACGCTGTTTTTTAACTTTTGGGGGCTTCCGTTTCTACGTAGTACATTTTTCGGTAAAAATGACACCTGATATGTATTTTGTAGGTCCATACGATTAAAATGATACCCTACTTATATAGGTTTGATTTTGTCGGACTTCTGGAAAAAATCATAACTACATGCAGGAAAATTAATACGTTTAAAATTGTCATCTTCTGACCCCTATAACTTTTTTATTTTTCCGTGTATGGGGCGGTATGAGAGCTCATTTTTTGCGCCGTGATCTGACGTTTTTAACGGTACCATTTTTGCATTTATAGGACTTATTTATAGGACTTATTTATAGGACTTATTGATCATTTTTAAATGATATAAAAAGTGACCAAAAATGCACTATTTTGGACTTTGGAATTTTTTTGCGCGCACGCCATTGACCGAGCGGTTTAATTAATGATATATTTTTATAATTCGGACATTTACGCACGCGGTGATACCACATATGTTTATTTTCATTTTTATTTACACTGTTTTTTTTTTTATTGGAAAAGGGGGGTGATTCAAACTTTTAATAGGGGAGGAGTTAAATGATATTTATTCACTTTTTTTTTCACTTTTTTTTTGCAGTGTTATAGGTCCCATAGGGACCTATAACACTGCACACACTGATCTTCTATGTTGATCACTGGTTTCTCATAAGAAACCAGTGATCAACGATTCTGCCGCATGACTGCTCATGCCTGGATCTCAGGCACTGAGCAGTCATTCGGCGATCGGACAGCGAGGAGGCAGGAAGGGGCCCTCCCGCTGTCCTGTCAGCTGTTTGGGATGCCGCGATTAGCCGCGGCTATCCCGAACAGCCCGACTGAGCTAGCCGGGAACTTTCACTTTCACTTTTAGCCGCGCGGCTCAGCTCTGAGCGCGCGGCTAAAGGGTTAATAGCGTGCGGCGCCGCGATCGGCGCTGCGCGCTATTAGAGGCGGGTCCCGGCTTCACTATGATGCCGGGCCCGCCATGATATGACGCGGGGTTACTGTGTAACCCCGCGTTATATCAGAAGAGCAGGACCAAGGACGTACCGGTACGTCCTTGGTCCTTAAGGGGTTAAAATTGGGTGCATCTTATATGCCTGTGCGTCCTATAGGGTGAAAAATACGGCAGTTATTCCTGCTGATCTGAAGCTTGTACCATATTTATCTTAAACAATACACTTTCATTCAACTGGATTGTTGTGCTGACCACAAGGAGGGGGATATATATTAAAACATGGCAAACAAAAGAAGATTGATCCAGCGCTCTTGGTAAAATGATTCTGGCTCCTGAATTGGAAAAAAAAAACGTTTTATGTTGAACATCTTGGTAAAACATTATACTTTCTAATATACTTTATAAAACAATGTTATCTCCTTTTTATAGAAATCAAAGTCCCTATATCATCCAAAACAGAATCCTGTCCTGCTGCAGAATCAATTTTGTCCCAGGAAAACTCAGGCTCCTTTCTAAAGACCCAGCACAGCAGACTCAGGGAAGAAGTAAATGCATGGCGAGTGAGGGCGGGCTCAGTGTATGCGATGCACACACCCCTTCCTGAGCAGTGGATGTTAGAATGAGTGAGCAGCAGAGTAGAGGAATTTTTGAGCAAAATACAAAATCTATACACAAAGAAAGCACAGGCTGGGCAAACTCCAGGAAGTGAGGGCGAGGCTAGCACTCTTCTGTGCTCACTCCTGTCTTGTCTATTAGACTTTTGTATAAAAACAGAGAGAAGGGGGTTACAGAACAGCCTACAGTGTTTTTAGAAAAAGACCCCGCACAGCAGAGTAAGAGAGGAAGTGAATGTATGGTGAGTGGGGGCGGGCTCTGTGCTTGCCTTAGACATGCCCCTTCCTGGGCAGTGGATGTCAGAATAAGTGAACAGCAGAACAGAGGAATTTGTGACCCAAATATAGAAGCTAAACACATAAAAATATGTATCCGCAGGACCTAGTGAGTAACATACATAAGTATTATTTTATTCTGTGATATGACAGATTCAATCCAAATGTGACTGACAACCCATGTGACTGACAACTGCCTCCTGCAATACAAACATGGACAAGAAGAGAAAAACACCTTTTTTTCTAATCTCATACCACAAGATTTTGTTCTATCATTACATAATGGAGACATTTCTAAGCTCAGTGAAGCCGCTTTCTAAGTAATTCTTCCTTAATTTTAACTTGACAGTTTTTATCTATTTGCCAGAACGTTCACTCTGTAAGAAATTATAGCAGTTACCAATACAATATGCTCTAAGAACAATGCTATGGATTCCATTTGTCAATAGTGATGTATGAAACGTTTCAATATTAATCCAAAGATGAGTTTTGCATCATTCCTGTCATAGAAATAAAACAATGGGACCACGATCTGTCATTATATCTACAAAGTATAAAAAGGCAGTGAGCAAAGCATGATGGCCACACTGCAAAATTGGATTTCATTTCAACGATTAAGCAATTTCAGGCCGGCTACTGCTGAGAACATTATCATCTCTACAATGGCTGAACTGAAGGAAGTCTTTAGTATTCTAAAAAGGAAAAACACTGCATGACACCTGCTAAAGTTTACTTCCTCTACAATTTCACTATTTTTTTTATAAATAATGTGTTCTCTGTTATATAGTAAATGACTTAAATGTGCTTTTGTTCTGTCTGCAGTATCATTCAGAATAATACAAGAACTAGATGTGAAGATGAACACATGTCTGTAGGGTAAATTCACACATGGAAGATTTGTTGAATACATTTCTGTGACTGATGTGTTCATCTAAATCGGCTTTCCAGAAATCCATTGCTGCAGTAAGAATCCCTTTCACATGTATGGAGAAGATTTTAGGACTGCCACATGTGAATTTACTCATGTTTTCTTAATTTCAAGCAAGAGTTATATAATTTCATTAAAGGGGTATTCTGGGATTAGCTTTTCTTTCTAATAAAGATCATCCTGAGTCATATACCTTACTTACATAGTGTAAACACAACTTATACTGGCTTCAGCATGTTTCTTGATTAACCGTGATAGTAAGTTACGTGGTTCCTCCCTCTCTCCTGAGACAACACATCATCCTCGGCTGTCTCAGAAGACATAGCTGGATCTTATATCCAAGGTCAAGTCCTGCCCCTAAGTAATGTAATACCCTATGACCACCCCCACAGCCTGCATCAACCCCTCTAACCAGCCCCTACAGCTTACATCACCATCTCTGTCATACACACATATATATATATATATATATATATATATATATATATATGTATATATATATATATATATATATATATATATATATTGGATGCTTGAAGGAAGAATGAAATGTATTTATACCATGCTGAATTGAGCTAAGCAATGCCACAGACAGAGGAAGAAACAGGCAATGAATACAGCAGCTTGGGTGGGTTGGGCTGGGGGCTGACAGGAGTGTTGTGGGAGGGGAGTAGGTAGGGTGGGAGAACTGTGAGAAAGAGCTGAGGGAACAAAATGAATTATGGAAATTGTAGTACTGAGCAACTGCTCAACCAGGAAGCACAGTGAATATATTACTTAAGAAGGGATGCACAGACACACAAAACAAATAGGGGGAGAGTTATTCAAACCTGTACAGAAAAAAAGTTGTGTCCAGTTGTCCATAGCAACCAATCAGATTGCGTCTTTCATTTTGCAGAGGCCTTTTAAAACTGAAAGAAGCAATATGATTGGTTGCTATGGGACACTGGTCAACTTTTCCTCTGCACATGTTCTGATAAAGCTCCCCCAAAGATTTAATTTCTGTACTAGGGCAGAGAGGGGAGCAATTTTATATGCTTCTGCAGCATTTTGTTTAACCTTTGGACATCGGAGTACCCCTTTGTTAACATCTGAAATTTTACCTTGCGCCATTCATTAAAGGAGAACTGCAGCCTAATACAACTTATCCGCAGGGGGAAAGTATCTGATCGCTGAAGGGTCCAAATGCTGGGACCCACATCGATTTTCTGTGCTAACCCGTGGCTCTCCCCATGCAGGAGGCGTATTGTCCGCAGCATGACGCTGCGGCCGACACACCCCTCCATGTATCTCTATGGGAGAGGGGGAGATATAGTGTTTGGGCATCCCTGCCTCTCCCATAGAGCTGAATGGAGGTGGCATCTGTCGACATCTTAGTAAGGTTGACAACATGAGCAATAGCCACACAGAGCCGCAGTAGTGCTGGTTCCTGTATGGGAGATTTTGGGGGGTCCCAGCGGATAGGGAATAAGTTGTCTATGGCTGCAGTACTTTTTTAACTAAGAGAGGTATGTAGGAGGGGTTAACTAAAGGAGTTATCCTGTCTCTCCCCATTAATGAAGCTGTGTCAACCATGGCACAAAGTGGTGGCTGACACGTCCCCTCCATGGATAAGTTTTCCTAAACTGGACTACCTCTTTAATAGGTTGATCATTTATTGCAGCTTTTTTGTCAATATTGGCAGCCCAGAATATGGCCCAAGTTAATATGGGCAACAGCATTTGCTGTAGCCTAAAATTGTTACAAGTATAGAGTAGAAAAGAGAAGACAGACCTCAAGCTATATATATATATATATATATGTGTGTAAAGATGAACAAGCTAGTTAGATATGCATAAACAATTTATTAGTGAAATACAATTAAAAGTATGTCCAAGCAGGGCCCTTGCTGTGGACTGTATTCTTATTGGTACTCAAAATTCATACATGAAGAAAAATTTACTGTTAAAATGATCAAAAATCATATAAAATTACTTGAAAGTCATAGGACGTATATATGTTGTAGAAAAGCGTTGTAAAAAATCCTCAATACAGCCACCCGCAAGTAGTTCAATATATTGATATAGTATCTGTGGTATTTAGTAGCAAAGTGATAGTTTGTAATAAGAGGCTGGTGCTATGCAATGATCTCCAGGATGGGAACCTCGCTTGCAATTGAGAAAGGGGTCTCCCCGAAATGCGTCTAGCATACTTACCCACTTTGCCAATACAGACCACACTGAAGAAACAACCATCTACAGCATTTCCAGCACTTTCAAGGGCCCTGCTTGGACATACTTTTAATTGTATTTCACTAATAAACTGTTTATGCATATCTAACTAGCTTGTTCATCTTTACACACATATATGTACCTTGAGGTCTGTCTTCCCTTTTCTACTCTATACTACTATTTTTTGGCACGTAGGGTTCGTGCAACACAAGTACCTCAGCATATATATATATATATATATATATATATATATATATATATATATATACATATATACAATGAAGGCGACTGCAGCACACCAATTCAAAGTGCAAAAAGTGATTTATTCCCGAAAATACAGGCAACGTTTCTGTGGCCTCACACCACCATTTTCAAGCATGAAAATGGGGGTGTGAGGCCACAGAAACGTCACCTGTATTTTCTGGAATAAATCACTCTTTTGCACTTTGAATTGGTGTGCTGCAGTCGCCTTCATTGTATATATAGCCATTGGATCCAGGACCGGGATCCCTGAGACTTCCTGCACCCATCTACTACTTTGCTGACTTGGGAGTGCTGCTCTACATTTGTTTTATATATATATATATATATATATATATATATATATATATAGTGTGATTTTTTCTGATTCTTAAATGGTTACAAATATGGACAAATTATGGCAGCAAAAATTGTTGAAAAAAGGGGCCTAAAATAGTTCCATAACCAAAAAAGGCTTAAAAGATAGCTACAACTTTTAAGTAGTTTTTAACACCTTAAAATGGTCATCTTTTGTTTTTCAAAGCGAGACTTAAAATAGTGTTTGAACATAGCCTAAGGTTGGGTTCAAACTCAATATTTTGGGCCGTATTTTGGGTAAAAAATATTCTAAACCAGGAGTGGGCTCAAAACCACAGGACAGTGCACTGAATAAGTTGCAAACTTTTCCATTATACATTTTCTCTGTTTTGGTTACACTAAAAGTATTAACTTAAATGAGGCCCTAAATACTATGTGTGAAGCCAACCTAAGAGAAAAATAGCTTGTCATGAAAAGGGGGCAGGGAGAAGAGAGTCCTTAAATGGGCACTGTCACCAACTTTATTTTTTGATATGTTGTAGTACTTATGTACTACAACATATCTCTAATATACTTTTATTTTTATTTTTTTCATTAAAAAGGTTCAATTTACATTTAAAAACCGGCTACTGAAAAATGACTGATTTTGGAGTGGCAATCAGTCCTTTTTCAGTTAGGCTGCACTCGCTCCCTGCCTGTCAATCAGACAGGCGGGAGCGAGTGCATTGGCTCCCAGGCCACTGACTGGGAGGCCACTCCTCCCGCACATCGCCGCCGCCGCCTCGTTGCCGCCGCTGTCCCTGCACGCCCGCTGCCGGACTCTGTAGTAACTGCAAGTGTAATGAGGGAACGTGGTATGAGGGGCGGGGGGGGGGAGGAGGGAACGGGCTAGTGCCATAGCGGGGGTGGGGGGTGGAACGGGCTAGCAAAAAAAAAAGGATGGTGGGAGCTACCCTTTAAGCTGTCCCTAAGACCACTCTCCCTGCCTACTTGCTCATCTCCCCTAAACGACGGATTGACAACTTGGAGCCAGTCCCTTCCTTGTGCTAAGGTGCATGGTCAACAAAATAAACAGAACTATACAAAGTCGGGAAACAAGTCATGAAAATAACGGGAATACAATAACCAACAAACAGATATATGAATACAAACAAGGCCGGAAATAGCATACTAACAAGGTCAGGAAATCAAGAACACTGGACTCAGAACAAGGAATACACTAGACACCCCACTCCAATCATGGAGGGACATCAATACCAAAGCGAAATAGGCTCCTAGCCAGTGGGCACTCTCCACGGAGTGATCGGGATAATAACCTAGGAGGAAACAAAAATCCAAAATACATGAATACAGACACAAGACTAACTCACTCCTAGATAGATGGATTAGCACAAGGCTCAGAACAGGATTCTATCCTAGGAGATCCAGAATCAAATAAGGTCAAAACAGGACTGACAAATACACAGTGTGAATACAGACTAAGGCAACACAAAGCAAATGCAATATCAGGCAATACAAGAATATTAAAATGCGACAATGTACTCAAACAAGGCAAGCTAAAATCTATTTATCAATTAGGTCAGATAACCATGGTTAAAACTCAGGAAATGTGCACAAACAGACAAAAGCTAAAGTGCATGATAAACAAGACATGATCAGAGTACAGGTCTAATTACACGCCAAGAACAGCACCTGAAGAGGCCTTATATATCCTCCCAGTGCTTAAGTCAGGAAGGTTAACTTTTCTCATTCCAAGGAGAATTAACACAAAAACTCTACAGACACAAATCTTATGTGTGAACAGGGCCCAAAGCAGAAAATACAAAATACAGATAAACAAACATAACATTGCTTTTTGGATTCAGATTCTCCCATCCAATAAACTGAAGATTATCTGAATCCTATTTAACATTTAGAATAAATCAATAAATTGAAAAAAAAAAAAAAAACAATATCTGTATACTAAGCTGAAAATCTTTTTTTTTTTTTTTACATGCAAAGGTAGTATATTAGGGATTGTATACAGTTGAATACAACAGGTTTAATCAAGTGTTCCCTATGTATTTATTTTCCGTAAATTTTTCCATTATATTTGGCTGAACTGTTCTATTTTTACTGAAAATAACACATCTCATCCAACAGGATGGTAAAATGTTAAAGGTTTTTTTTTTTTTTTTCAATATTCTGTAATATCATATTGAAATTTTTTTTTCAAAAATTCTGTGATATCATATTGAAAATTTTCAGGTTTAGATAAGCTTGCCTCATTTTGTTTAGTCATAGCTTCCACTATTGTTTCCTTGCAGTTCTCTATAAAATGTTGTTAGTCAGCCAGATTTCAGCTTGGGTTAGTTGGGTATAATGGACATATACATTTTGAAGTCACTGAGCAGATGTATTGCCTGCATCAAACATTTCATAGCATGTCAGATATACCGGGTCCAGAATGACATGCTTTTGGCCACTATATCTGCCGCTACAAATATTGACAACTGTATAAAGAACAAACAAGAGCTAAAGCTGACCTTAAAACGAGCACCTATAAATGTTCTGTGTATTTATGGGCAGGCAAAAGGCTTCCCCAGGGAAAGCAAAGCACTCAATCTTTCAGCAGTTTTTATGTAAAAAGCTATTTACATTCCATTTTCATTAGTAAGCATGTTTTCTTGGATTGTTTTACAATTGAAAGCAACCATAAAGTATAATCTTAATGTGTAAATAATGTATCATTCCTACTCTGCATTTATTACAATAAATAAGGTTCAAAATGGTCGCTTACCAGACAGCAACCATCATAAAAACGTTACCGGTATTTCTCTCTATTTTACATTTTCAAACACTGAAGTCTGTTTATTTGCCTTGGAAATATCCACCACCAAAATATTTTGTAGGATGAAAAAGGAAGGTGTTAACATGAAATATTTTTGACCAATCCATTTTCCTTGTAAATGCTATTTTATGCAAGAACAAATCTTCAAAATAAGCCCCTTACCTCCACTGCAGGTGTAAACTTAAGTCATTCTCAGTCTTATTTCATACTTTCATAGGTAGATAGATATAGAATTTAGTTAGGGGCATATGTCATGTAGAGGTGTAGATATTGGGTTGCAGAGGTAGCAGAAGCTACAGGGCCCTGAATGCATAAAGTGTAGACCCCGCTGCTACCCAAGAAAACATAGGTATTTTATACTTGGTGGTTCCACTTATTTTTCACTAGGCCAAAGAACTTCAGGTTACACCTCTGTCTACATTACAATAAGCCTTTAATAGGCTGTAAGACTGGGGCAACACAGTGATTTTGGCTGCCACAGGGGTCGCACATCCAGAAAATCTCAGTGTTGCACTGTAGTGATCATTTTGTTATGGCTAAGATAACTGAATATGGTGGCATTTTAAACCACTAGTGGCAGTGACCACTAGTGGTTTAAAATACATTAATGTAGCCCCAGCCTAATTAAAGGATTAGCTACTTTTGGGATATATTTGTTTGAATGTTTTGTCTATTCATAATAGGTATAATAATAATAATTCATCATATCATACCCCCTAATGTTTAGTATAAATAAGAGATATACTCGGGTTAAACTTAAAAGATGCTCTAGGGGATTGGGTAGTCCAGTAGTCCATTTTATATGTAATTCTGCTTAGACTGAGATAAAGAAAATAAAAAAGGTAAAAAAAAAAACTATACTTTCCTGATCCCCTGCCTCCACTGTGCTAATTATGAAAGTTCCAGCTATCAATGCTTCCTCAAGGGAGTGGCTGCTCAGCCAGTCACTGGTTAAGACAGGACATGACTGTAGTCATTAGCCAACTTCCCTATGCTGACAGCGACACAAGGATGTGCTGACAGCCATCAGAAGGGCAGCGGAGGAGGATAGGGGAATACAGCTTTAACAAGATGCATTCGAAGTGAACAGCATTTTATTAGATGGCTGGTGATAGCAAAGAGATGGATACGATTAAATGCCATTTACATTAAAGATCTGTGCTGGACTCATAGCAGCTATATGTCAAAACTATAATAAAATCTATTACTGTACACCCTGCATAAGGCCACATATAATTGGAGCATCTTTCTTGCAGATTAGGTAAACAACCAAAGCGGCAGATGGAACATCTAATAATAATCCCAGTAGATAAAAGTAGTTTAGCTTCAGCCACAAAAAATGACCAAATACTGAAGGGACATTACATTGCAAATACTCTGTGATGTGTATCAAGGCCCGGTTTTATGATGGTTTTGCTTCTAATATTACGCTGGAAAAATATCCTAAATGAGCAGTTTTTCAATTGCTGAATTTCAAATAAAAAAAATGCTGAGAGGACAACGACATTATACAATCGCTGACTTTATCTTTCCATAGACCTGTGACTAACTTCATTACATGGTAACACCAAGTTGTACATTTTTTTTGTAATGCAGTTGTCAACCAGTTAACATCTTTATTGAGGGGAAGACTGCATATTGTTAATGAAAAAGGAAATGTGTTTATGATATCATATTTAAATGTTTTATAATAATATTATAATAGTTTTATAATAAAATGGAAAAGAATTGTATATTATTGCAGTGGTTCTGTCTGCAAATACAAAAACTTCGTAGGAGATTGCCACTATGTGCCATAATAAATAGCTGGCATTGTTCTCAGGACAATGTATGAATAGCAAGAATAAACAGCAGACAAGTTCAGGCAGGTAGGAAGTTAAAGGGGTACTCCTGTGGAAAACTTTTTTTTTTTTTTTATCAACTGGTGCCAGAAAGTTAAACAGATTTGTAAATCACTTTTATTAAAAAAATCATAATCCTTCCAGTACTTTTTAGGGGCTGTATACTAAAGAGAAATCCAAAAAAGAAATGCATTTCCTCTGATCTCATGACCACAGTGCTTTCTGCTGACCTCTGCTGTCCATTTTAGGAACTGTCCAGAACAGGAGAAAATCCCCATAGCAAACATATGCTGCTCTGGACAGTTCCTAAAATGGACAGCAGAGGTCAGCAGAGAGCACAGTGGTCAAGACATCAGAGGAAATGCATTTCTTTTTTGGATTTCTTTCTAGTATACAGCCCCTAAAAATTACTGGAAGGATTAAGATTTTTTAATAGAAGTGATTTACAAATCTGTTTAACTTTCTGGCACCAGTTGATTTAAAAAAAAAAAGTTTTCCACAGGAGTACCCCTTTAACCTCTTAAGGACCCAGGACGTATGGGTACGTCCTGGGTCCCGGTCCTGCGATATAACGCGGGGTCACACGGTGACCCCGCATCATATCGCAGCGGGCCCGGCGTCATAGTGAAGCCGGGACCCGCCTCTAATAGCTATTAACCCTTTAGCAGCGCGCTCAAAGCTGAGCCGCGTGGCTAAAAACAAAAGTGTAAGTTGACGGTTAGCTCAGGGAGCTGTTCGGGATCGCCGCGGTATAATCGCGGCATACCGAACAGCTGTAGCACAGGAGGAGGTCTTCTTACCTTCCTTCCTGCAGTCCGATCGCCGAATGAATGCTTCAAGCCTGAGATCCAGGCTTGAGCATTCAATCGCCAAAAAAACTGATGGATCCATTCCTATGGAGATGGATCAATCAGTGTAAAAGATCAGTTAATGCAATGTTATAGCCCCCTATAGGAGCTATAATATTGCATAAAAAAAGTGTAAAAAAAATCATTAACCCTTTCAATTATCCCTTCCCCTAATAAAAGTTTGAATCAACCGGCATTTCCAAGAATAAAAAAAACATTATGTAAATAATAATAAAAATAAACATATGTGGTATTACCGCGTGCGGAAATGTCCGAATTATAAAAATATACTGCTTTTTAAACCGTTCGTTCAATGGCGTACACGCAAAAAAATTCCAAAGTCCAAAATAGTGCATTTTTGATCACTTTTTATACCACAAAAAAGTGAATAAAAAGTGATCAAAAAGTCTGATCAGAACAAAAATGGTACTGATAAAAACTTCAGATGACGGCACAAAAAATGAGCCCTCATAGCGCCCTGAACACAGAAAAATAAAAAAGTTATAGGGGTCAAAAGATGACCATTTTAAACGTATAAATTTTCCTGCATGTATTCATGATTTTTTTCTGAAGTGATACAAAATCAAACCTATACATGTAGGGTATCATTTTAACCATATGGACCTACAGAATAAAGATAAGGTATCATTGTTGCCGAAAAATGTACTGCGTAAAAACAGAAGCCCCCAAAACTTACAAAATAGTGTTTTTTCATCAATTTTGTCGCACATTGATTTTTTTTCTTGTTTCACTGTAGATTTTTGGGTAAAATGACTAATGTCATTACAAAGTAGAATTAGTGACGCAAAAAATAAGCCATCATATAGAATTTTAGGTGAAAATATTTAAGAGTTATGATTTTTTAAATTTAAGGAGGAAAAATTGAAAATGAAAAAACGGAAAAAGCCCGGGTCCTTAAGGGGTTAAAGTGATGGACAAAAGGTAAACCTGCAATATGTGCAACATGATCTGGGGCCCTACAGACATTGAGATCCACAGCTACTGTAAAAAAAAAGAACTGTCTTTCTGTCAGGTACATGCTGCTGACATCCCAAGTGTTATTTTTTTTTTTGTCAGGAAAGCTGCTGTGACACCACCAGTGTGGTATGTAAGATAAACTTCTGTCCACTGCCATGACATTACAAGTTGGTTTCATTTAGGCAGTTTACATTGACATATAAGGGTTATTATGTCAGGGAAGTGACTGTGACATCACCACTGTGTTCACATTAGGTAACTGACATGACCGCACACATTTATTTCAGTCATAAAATATTGTGACATCACTAGTGGTTTTCCAGTGAGTGTGACATTACATGTATAGTACAGTCATGAAAACTACTTTTGAGGATACCAGAAGTATATTAATGTCAAGTAAACCAGGGTGCCACCACAAATGGGTTTCTATGAGTTAGGTTGATGTAACTTCACAAAATCACAACAAGTAGGGGTATGTTTATTTCCTTCCATATGACAATTTCTGGAGGATTATTTAACTCTTGAGGGATTTTCTAGACAGTCATGAATGAACTGGTTTGTGGGTAGCTTCCCTTAGTCAGTTTGAATTCAACAAGTTCAGGGACACTTTTCAGACATCCATAGGTCATCTATTGATAATATCTGCTTCTGGGGGGGGGGGGGGGGGGGGTATAATGTAAGAAACCTAATAAAATCGTAAAAACGAGAGGCAAAAAACGAAATAAGGATTGAAGAAAGATGAGCAAACAAGAGGAGACTAAAATACAAGGAGAAGATGGAAGGAGAGAAACGGTAAGGGAAACAATACAGATTTGATAAAAAAAACTGAAAAGATAAAAATAGGAGTCGAAGACTAAGAGGAAGAATAGATGAGGCAAGGAAAGTAGAAATCATGAAAAGAAGAGAAGCTGGAAGAGGACATGTGTGGTAGAAGAGCATGGAGGTCAAAGGGGGAAAAGAGGAAAAAACGAGAGGAAGAAGAATATATTAGTGCAATAAAAGAGAAGGGCAAAAATGATATGGAAAAAAAAAAGAAAACATTTATTGAAGATTAGATGGTATTAGATGGACAAGAACAATTATATGTATCTAGATTATCCTATTCCTTAACTTCTCGTTGACACATAGCAAGTATGCTTTATGAAAAGTTCAGTTTTCAAAGTTTATGGGGTATATGAATAAATGTTAGCGCAGTGGTAGGCTCCCAAGTTGCCAGTGATTGTGGTCGCGATATAATTAAGGATTTCATCTAGAACCCAGAACAAGTTACATTAATCATTTCCCTTCAATATTGATATAACAGACAGAAAAGAAACAAACCTTAGAATCATATTTTTTCATAAAAGTCTTGCTTGACATTTTGTTTGCGCAGAAAATGTTCCCGCTTTATATATAATTATAACAGTGTTTATAATATGGGGGAATGGCAAATTCATCTTTCTCTGAGGTTAAGAGGATAACTGGAACTACAGCCACTGTTTACAGATAAAGATACTGAGCGACATTAATATTAAAAGTGGCTATGTGCAGACGAAAGAAACCAAGGGGAGGAGGTCATTTAATCATTTTAGTGACTCTCCTGAGAAATGCCATTAACTCATATTCATTATTAATATACACATTATAGACACTGAATATTCATTATTCTGCATGGTTACTATACTAATAACCAGGTTCAATCTATGCTTGTGATATACCAAATGTATTAGGACAAATAAATTAAATATACTACACTATTAGTATTAAGTTATTACTAATGGCTTCTAGAGCTGCCAAAGATATGAGCATGTGGTTTTCTACATATTATGACCCTGGGGGCTCAATTTCTCCTGTCAATTGTTTAATGTATTCAAAATGGTAGTGTTCACCCTCAATGATGAATTCATTAGAGTTAAGAGAGTATTAAAAAAAAGAGAGTATTAAAAATAATCTACTAACACATACTGGGCAGAAGTAATGTAACAATTTTTTGTAAAAGAGAATTGTTTAGTGTAGACATTGTGTCTTCTGAACCAACTTCTCATTTCACAGCCGATATTTTATCAGTAATGCAACAACATTTTTCCATTAGTTGATCAATTTAACTTGTCCCAAGTTTATAACCACCACTATGACATTAAAGCAAATGAAAATAAGTCAATAAAATGCTCCTGTATAAGCTCTCTGTTGCTGCATTATGTTTAGAATAAACTTGCAAAATAACATGCTCTGTAGTTTATAATTGTTAAAGAGTCAAGGGGGAATGCAGTCCATAAAATGTGCCGAATGTCCACACGGAAAACACGTGTGGACATTCCGCACGGACATTTTGCCATGTGAACATGCTCTCACAGGCTGGTCTTCAAGCCTTTTTTTGTCTTCATTCCAGCCATCATTGATTTTGTCACTTTACATCTCTATCATCATCATAAAACTCTTATCATTGCATTGTACTCCCTAGCCGGCACATTGCAGCAAGCATGTCTAGGAAACTTTCTCAGAGAAGACAATAAGTCAGCTCCAGACTATTGCTGCCTATACCAATGTTGCCTTCTTTAAAAAATATTTCTAAATTCTGTTCAACTAGATATGTTTCATTATTTTGCTCTAATCGTTGATTATCCATTCCCTAAAAACAGTTTACAGATGTGGGCAAAATTGTTGGTACCCTTTCTTTAAAGGAATGCTCCATAATGCTCCCTTAAAGGGGTACTCCGATGCTCCGTGTTTGGAACAAACTGTTCCTTACGCTGGAGCCGGCGCCGGGAGCTTGTAATGTCATAGCCACGCCGCCTCATGATGTCATGCCCCTTCTCATAAGCTTGCATTGAGGGGGAGGGGCATGATGTCATAAGGGAGTGGGAGAACAGTTTGTTCCAAACGCTGAGCAGCGGAGTACCCCTTTAAATAACTTGAAAGCAACAACAGTAAAAATTTATAAAATTTACTGAAAATTAACAGATGAAAATCAGATGTTGCTTGTGACTTGTGGTTCAACAGAATAATTTTATTTAAAAAATAATGAAACTGCCCAGGGCAAAAACAATGGTCCCCTGGACTTTAGTTGCACAACCTTCTGAGGCAGTCACTGTGATCAAGTGATTTCTTTAACTCTCAATGAGACCAAGCTCCCTGACACTGGCAGCACATTTAACCTCTTAAGGACCCAGCCATTTTACACCTTAGGACCCGTCACTTTAAACATTAATAACTCTGGAATGCTTTTAGTTATCATTCTGATTCCGAGATAGTTTTTTCGTGACATATTGTACTTTAACATAGTGGTAAAAAAAAATTGTAACTTGCATCCTTTCTTGGTGAAAAATTTGAAAATTTTATGAAAAATCTGAAAATTTTGCATTTTTCTAACTTTGAAGCTCTCTGCTTGTAAGGAAAATGGATATTCAAAATATTTAAAAAATTTTTTCACATATGCAATATGTCTACTTTATGTTTGCATCATAAAATTGACAAGTTTTTACTTTTGGAAGACATCAGAGGGCTTCAAAGTTCAGCAGCAATTTTCCAAATTTTTCACAAAATTTCCAAACTCACTATTTTTCAGGGACCAGTTCAGGTTTGAAGTGGATTTGAAGGGTCTTCATCTTAGAAATACCCCACAGCCTTTTAACCCTTTAGGTGTTTCACAGGAATAGCAGGAAAGTGAAGGAGAAAATTCACAATCTTCATTTTTTACACTCGCATGTTCTTGTAGACCCAATTTTTGAATTTTTACAAGGGGTAAAAGGAGAAAATGTTTACTTATATTTGTAGCCCAATTTCTCTCGAGTAAGCACATACCTCATATGTCTATGTAAATTGTTCGGCGGGCGCAGTAGAGGGCTCAGAACCGAAGGAGTGACAAGGGGATTTTGGAGAGTACGTTTTTCTGAAATGGATTTTGGGGGGCATGTTGCATTTAGGAAGCCCCTATGGTGCCAGAACAGCAAAGAAAAAAACCACATGCCATACCATTTTTGGAAACAAGACCCCTTGAGGAACGTAACAAGGAATTAAGTGAGCCTTAATACCCCACATGTGTTTCACGACTTTTGCATATGTAAAAAAATAAAATTTCACTAAAATGTGTGTTTCCCCCCAAATTTCACATTTTTGCAAGGGTTAATAGCAGAAAATACCCCACAAAATTTGTAACCCCATCTCTTCTGAGTATGGAGGTGCCCCATAAGTTGGCCTGAAGTGCACTACGGGCGAACTACAATGCTCAGAAGAGAAGGAGTCATATTTGGCTTTTTGAGAGCAAATTTTGCTCGAGGGCATGTCCCATTTAGGTAGCCCCTATGGTGCCAGGAGAGCAAAAAAAAAACACAGGGCATACCATTTTGGAAACTGGACCCCTTGAGGAACGTAATAAGAAATAAAGTGAGCCTTAATACCCCACAGGGGTTTCACGACTTTTGCATACGTAAAAAAAAAAAAAAAAATTCACTAAAGTGGGTGTTTCCCCCCCAAATTTCACATTTTTGCAAGGGTTAATAGCAAAAAATACCCCCCAAAATTTGAAACCCCATCTCTTCTGAGTATGGAGGTACCCAATAAGTTGACCTGAAGTGCACTTCGGGCGAACTACAATGCTCAGAAGAGAAGGAGTCATATTTGGCTTTTTGAGAGCAAATTTTGCTCGGGGGGCATATCGCATTTAGGAAGCCCCTATGGGGCCAGGACAGCAAAATAACCCCCACATGGCATACCATTTTGGAAACTAGACCCCTTGAGGAACGTAACAAGGGGTACAGTGAGCATTTATCCCCACTGGTGTCTGTCAGATCTTTGGAACAGTGATCCGTACAACATTTTTAATTTGCACAGCTCACTGTTCCAAAGATCTGTCAGACACCTGTGGGGTGTAAATTCTCACTGCACCCCTCATTACATTCCGTGAGGGGTGTAGTTTCCGAAATGGGGTCACATGTGGGGTTTTGTTTTTTTTGCGTTTGTCAAAACCGCTGTAACAATCAGCCACCCCTGTACAAATCACCTCAAATGTACATGGTGCACTCTCCCTTCTGGGCCTTGTTGTGCGCCCCCAGAGCACTTTGCGCCCACATATGGGGTATCTCCTTAGTCGGGAGAAATTGCATTACAAATTTTGGGGGGCTTTTTTCCCTTTTACCTCTTGTCAAAATGAAAAGTATAGGGCAACACCAGCATGTTAGTGTAAAAAAAATATTTTTTTACACTAACATGCTGGTGTAGACCCCAACTTCACATTTTCATAAGGGGTGAAAGGAGAATAAGCCCCCCAAAATTTGTTAGGCAATTTCTCCCGAGTACAGTGATACCCCATATGTGGCCCTAAACTGTTGCCTTGAAATACGACAGGGCTCCAAAGTGAGGTGGACATAGGGGTATTCTACGCCAGTGATTCCCAAACAGGGTGCCTCCAGCTGTTGCAAAACTCCCAGCATGCTTGGACAGTCAACGGCTGTCGAGCAATACTGGGAGTTGTTGTTTTGCAACAGCTGGAGGCTCCATTTTGGAAACAGTGGCGTACTAGACGTTTTTCATTTTTATTGGGGAGGGGAGGGGGGCTGTGTAGGGGTATTTGTATATGTAGTGTTTTTTACTTTTTATTTTATTTTGTGTTAGTGTAGTGTAGTGTTTTTAGGGTACAGTCACATGGGCGGGGGGTTACAGCGAGTTTCCTGTTGCGAGTTTGAGCTGCCGCGCAAAATTTGCTGCATCGCAAGCTTGATTCTCACTGTAAGCCCCCTGCCCATGTGAATGTATCCTGTACATTCACAGGGGGGGACCTCCAGCTGTTGCAAAACTACAACTCCCAGCATGCACAGTCTATCAGTGCATGCTGGTAGTTATAGTTTTGCAACATCTGGAGGCACACGGGTTGGGAAACACTGAGTTAGGAAACAGACAATGTTTCCCAACCAGTGTGCCTCCAGCTGTTGCAAAACCACAACTCCCAAACATTCTCAGGCATGCTGGGAGTAGTAGTTCGGCAACATCTTTAGAGCCAGATGTTGCCGAACTAGAACTCCCAGCATGCTTGGAGTTGTAGTTTTGCAACATCTGGAGGACTACAGTTTGCAGACCACTAATACAGTGGTTCTCAATCTGTGCCCTTCCAGATGTTGCAAAACTACAACTCCCAGTATGCCAAAACTGTCCAGGCATGCTGGGAGTTGTAGTTCTGCAACATCTGAAGGGCCAGATGTTACAGAACTACAACTCCCAGCATGCCTGGACAGTAAGGGCATGCTGAGGATGTGTAGTTTTGCAACATCTGGAAGGGCACAGTGGTCTCCAAACTGTGGACCTCCAGATGTTGCAAAACTAGCACTCCCAGCATGCCCAGACGCCAAGGGCTGTCTGGGCATGCTGGGAGTTGTAGTTTACAGGGTCCCATTACAGCAATGCATGTCGCTTTACGGCGACGTGTATTGCTGTAAAGGGCCCGACCGCGGCTGAAGATCTTCTCACCTGTCGCCGCCGCCGCCGTCTTCATCGCAGGGATCCGGGTCTTCAGGAACGAGGTAAGTACCGGGGCCGGTCCCCAGCCCTCCCCCGTCCCCCGCCGCATCCTCCGGTCTTCCTCCCGTCCTCTGCGGACTTCAAGGGGCCGGGCAGGGCGGGAGGAAGTAACCGCCCCCCCTGCGATTGGTCAGTTAACAGACAGATCGCAGGGTATAGGAGGAAGTGGCCAGCTTGCCACCTCGCTCCTATACTTCAGCATGGTCCTGGCTGTCTGTGACAGCCGGGATCATGCAAAATTACCGGGCGGTCGGGTCCCAGAGACCCGATCAGCCCGGTATCGCCGCAGATCGCAAGGGCCCCCTCAGCGTTTGCCCTGGATGCCTGCTGAAGGATTTCAGCGGGCATCCAGTTCCGATCTCTGCCCGGCACGCGGCAGAGACCAGAAAACGCCAGGGCGTATGGATACGCCCTGGGTCCTAAAGGCCCAGGGTGTGAGGGCGTATCCATACGCCCAGGGTCCTTAAGAGGTTAAAGGGGTACTCCAGTGAAAACCTTTTTTCTTTTAAATCAACTGGTGGCAGAAAGTTGAACATATTTGTAAATTACTTCTATTAAAAAATCTTAATCCTTCCATTACTTATTAGCTGCTGAATGCTACAGAGGAAATTCCTTTCTTTTTGGAACACTGATGACATCACAAGCACAGTGCTCTCTGCTGACATCTCTATCCATTTTAGCAACCATACATAGCAGATGTGTTACGATTCGGCAGGCTGGATGTGGATCCTCTGTGTCAGCGAGGGATTGGCGTGGACCGTGTCGGTGGACCGGTTCTAGGTTGCTACTGGTATTCACCAGAGCCCGCCGCAAAGCGGTATGGTCTTGCTGCGGCGGTAGCAACCAGGTCGTATCCACCAGCAACGGCTCAACCTCGCTGACTGCTGAGAAGGCGTGGGACAGAAGGACTAGACAGAGGCAAGGTCAGACGTAGCAGAAGGTCGGGGCAGGCGGCAAGGTTCGTAGTCAATGGATATAGCAAGAGGTCAGGAACACAGTTATGGCAAACACAATAAACGCTTTCTCCAGGCACAATGGCAACAAGATCCGGCATGGAAGAGAAGGGGAAGTGAGGTTAAATAGACAGGGAGCAGGTGGAGGCTAATTAGACAGATTGGGCCAGGCACCAATCATTGGTGCACTGGCCCTTTAGATCTTAGAGAGCTGGCGCGCGCGCGCCCTAAGGAGCGGAGCCGCTCGCGCCAGGACGAGACAGCCGGGGATTGGGACAGGTGAGAGACTTGGGATGAGATTCGCGAGCAGGCACGTCCAGCTATGCGAATCGCATCCCCGTCGGCAATGTCAGTGCAGCGCTCCCGGTCAGCGGGTCTGACCGGGGCGCTGCAGAGAGAGGAACGCCGCAAGCGCTCCGGGGAGGAGCAGGGACCCGGAGCGCTCGGCGTAACAAGATGTATGCTAAGGGCAGCATGGTGGCTCAGTGGTTAGCACTGCTGCTTTGCAGGGCTGGGCACTTGGGTTCAAATCCCACTAAGGACAACAATAAATAAAGTGATATTATTATTATAATAACGTCAGCAGAGAGAACTGTGGTCGTGATGTCATCAGAGAGCATTCCAAAAAGAAAATAATTTCCTCTGTAGTATTCAGCAGCTAATAAGCACAGGAAGGATTAAGATTTTTTAATAGAAGTAATTTACAAATATGTTTAACTTTCTGCCACCAGTTGATTTAAAAGAAAAAAGGTTTTCACCGGAGTACCCCTTTAATACCAGAATGTCTTGAAAGTCTTAAGTTTTCATTGTATCCTGTACAGATTCAAAACACCCTGTGCTAGATGCAGTTAAGTAGAACCAAAACATAACCGAGCATCCTCCATGCTTTACAGTAAGTACAGTCATCTTTTTATTTTTTTGTATACTTCATTTTTGGATCTGTGAACAAATAGGTGATGTGACTTTCCAAAAAGCTTCTGTTTTGTCTCATCTGTCCAAAGGGCATTCTCCCTGAAGCATTGTGGCTTGTCCCTTGGAAAGATGAGACAAAACTGGAGCTTTTTGGCAAGTCACATTAGCTTTATTTCTGCAGACACAAAGCAAAAACATTAAAAAATCAGAGGCTGGTTTGCATTGGGCACAGGGTGTCTTGAATTTGTACATGGTACAATGAAATCTTAACGGGGTACTCTGCCCCTAAACATCTTCTTCCCTATCCAAAGGATAGGGTGATAAGCTGTCTGATTGTGGGGGTCCTGTCGCTGGGGACCCCCGCAATCTCCCTGCTGCACTCTGAATTCTTTTAAAGTGTTGGGTGCAGCGCTGGAGGCTTGTGATGTCACGGTTGCGCCCAGTCAATGCAAGTCTAAGGGAGGGGTCATGACGAACCGAAGTTCGCTCCGTACAGCGGATGTCTGGGTGCTGCAGCCGACATCGCGGGGGTCCCCAGTGCTGGGATCTCCACAATTAGACATCTTATCCTCTATATTTTAGAAAGGGGATAAGATGTCTTGAGGCCCTTTTTTCTTTTCTTTTCTGAGGTAAAAGGCACTTAAAATCATTTTATGAAATGTCCGTGGGATGTGAGAGAGATGTAAAAGACAAACAATCTTTGGCAGTGTGGAAAAATTTCTTCCTGCAGTGATAGCCCTGGTTGAAACTCATGTACTCAGCACTGAAACAGGACAATCAATGAATAGGAAGTGGGCAAAAATTGTATTACATGCAACATTTTCTAGGCTTTCCTCAGGAGTGTCATTATATTTTCATAGGAGTCTTCCAATCGAAATAATTGAAAAGTCTATTGATCATCGGGGCACATATGTTTTTTTTTCCGGGTTAAATTTAGAGAGTAAATGTTGATATTGGCATTCCTTTATAGCCCCTTCATTTCAGTTGGGGCCATTTAACTCCTTCTTAAAAATGTTTAAGGGGAAAGAGGATATCCCGATGCTTATTTGGGGTGGCTTCAATAGGACAGAGAAAGGAGTGTTGGGGGTAGTAAAGACCAGTCTAAATCATCACAAACCCATTTGGCTAGATTAATGGGAGAACTAGGTTGGAGAGATATTTGGAGGCAATTATATCTGCCAATAGATGTGGTCTCATGCTATTCAATGCAGTCAGCCTCCTGTATAGATCTGGGGTTTTGTAATGATAGTGGTCTTTCGTTGGTTAAATATATGTCATATCACCCTAAATCAATATCAGACCTTGGATTAGTAATAACAGTAATTTTGATCAAGGGGGAATTGCTGGGATGTTCGCGTAACTTCTGAGTAAATCCCCACTGGCTGAGTATTATTGATAGGAAAATTGTTATTGAAACTCAGCTTAAAGAATTTTTAGATATAAACTATGCATCAGCATCAATACAAATGGTGTGGGATTCCCTTAAAACTTATATCCGAGGGTTATTATTTAGGGAAATATCTCATAAGAGGACAGAATTTGGAGAATTGGGAAAAAAATTGAAGGAAGAAGCAATGGAGAGTGAGAGGGAGTTCGCCAGGAACCCGGTACAAAAACAATATGACAGTTTGAAAAAATCTCAAAATAATTTTTGTAGGAAAAAGCTGAACATAAAGCCTTTTTTAGGGGACAGGAACAGTTTATTGAAGGGGCTAAACAGGGTAGTTTGTTGGCCAAATTACTTAAATTACAAAGGGATAGAATGGATATTTGCAGTATATCAATGGCTGGAGGATAAATAGTAACCCAACCTAAAGAAATATGGCAGAAGGTTGTTGAATTTTTTTCTAGCTTATATAAATCAGAAATAAAATTTTCTGAGAGTAACTGGGAATTATTTATAGGGCGGATAAAGTTACCAAAACTTCTGGAATTATTAAGGGATCATCTGGAAAGACCTATTAGTCTGGAGGAAGTGAAAACTGCTCTTCATTCTTTATCTGAGACGTCAGCTCCCGATCCGGATGGAATGGGGGGAAATATTGCTGCCTACACTATTGAATGTTTTTAATGAATCCTTGCAGAGTGGCAAGCTCCCCCATCTATGATGGAGGTGAACATAATTTTAATTTCTAAGAAAGAACAGTCTATAATAGAGCTCGCTGCACTGAGACTAATTTCATTATTAAATGTGGATGTGAAAATCTTAGCAAAAATTTTGGCATGTAGGTTGGTTGAGGTAATGCCGACACTGATTAACCCAGACCAGTCTGGTTTTATTCCAGGAAGGCAAATTCATGATAAAATAGCAGGGGTTTTGGCTAGAATGCAGATGGAAGGGGATCCTTCCCATTCCCCCCTGTCATTGGATGCAATGAAAGCCTTTGACAGGGTGGAATGGGAATTCCTATGGCAAGTCATGGACTGGTTTGAGCTTGGTGAAAGGTTTATTAGATGGGTAAAATTGTCATATAATGACCCAATTGCTAGTATTATAATCAACGGAAGATTGTCGGACTCCTTTCCGCTCTCTAGGGGAACTAGACAAGATTGTCCCCTCTCCCCGCTTTTGTTCATATTATTTATAGAACCACTGGCTGAGGCCGTTAGGAGGTTGGCATATAGAAGGGGGTTTGGTATAAAAGGAGAGAACAATAAGATCCTTCTATATGCCGATGATTTCATATTATTCTTAGATAAACCAAACAATATGATACCAACAGTAATGAAAATTGTTGATGAATTTGGAGAAATATCTGGAATGAAGGTAAATTGGGAGAAATCCTTTTTATTACCAGTAGTGGAAGGGACAATTATTTTAGATCCGGGATAACATGCTTAAAAACAGATGAATCTTTAAAATATTTAGGGATAGAAATTACATCAAGTAGTAAATCATTCATGCAAGCAAATCTTAAACCATTGAAAGAAAAAATCAAGAAAAAAGTTAGTATATGGTGTAAACTATCATTTTCACAGGCAGATCGAATTGCGGCATTAATAATGATCTTTCTACCGCAGATCTTGTATGTTATCAGAGCTGCCCCATTATGGGTACCAGATGCCTGGTTTAAAGGCTTAGAAGCAATCCTTAATAAGTTAAATGGGGACGCGGTCGAGTAAGAATAAAATAATAAAATACTCACCTCTTACTTTCCCGGAAGGGAAAGGGGGATGGGCACTACCGAACTTAAAATGTTATCTCCTGGTGCCAAAAGTACAGGATATAAAGCAAGGTAGTAAGTATCTTGGAACCTATGAAAAATTTTTACTCAAGGGATTATGAAAGTATTTTTGAAATTCTAGAACCACAACCGAGGGAGTACTCATCTACATTTTTTTTTTATATTTGAAATATATAATAAAGTTTGGAATGAAATAAAACGTATCTATGGAATAAGTTTTGGATGCACAAGGATTTGGTGGAACTATACATTTATTGAATTTAATAGAGGCTTGGAAAAGCAATTTTGGGCCCAAGGGGGTATAGAATTTGTACATCAACTTTATAATCAGGGGGAGTTGAGACCCTTTCAATCACTGAGATCAGAATCTCATATTGGGGAGAGGAAGGCTTTTTTTATTTACAATTAAAGGAAGCAGATAGATACACAAGTGAAATATATAAATTCACTCTAGGAACACATAAACTTTTCACATATATTATGCAACCACAGAGCACAATGAAGTTCCTGAGGAATGTTTATAAAGGTCTAATTCATGAAACACCAATTACATTTCAAGATCATATTAAAGATAAGTGGGAGAAAACTATAGGTCCCTTGGAAGGTTCTACCTGGGAAAAAATCTCAAATAATGCCGTGCTGGGATCCTCGAATAAAAAGTTCCAGTATTTACAGTTAAGAATTGTTCATGGACTATATTATTCCCCTATATTTCTTGAATCGATTGGTTGCAGGCAAGACTCTGTTTGTCCAAAGTGTTTGGAGGATAAAGCAAATTTTATACACTTGATATGGAGCTGTAGAAAGGTGAGGGGTTTTTGGGCATATATAGAAGATTGTCTGGGGAAAAAATTTAGGAGGAAAATTAATTTGAATATCAGATCTGTTATTTTGTGAGATATGAATGATTTTGGGAATTTGAAGGATCTTTTTTTGAAAGTAGTTGTCACGATGCCGGCTGGCAGGAGGTGGATCCTCTGTGCCAGAGAGGGATAGCGAGGACCGTGCTAGTGGACCGGTTCTAAGACACTACAGGTTTTCACCAGAGCCCGCCGCAAAGCGGGATGGTCTTGCTGCGGCGGTAGTGACCAGGTCGTATCCACTAGCAACGGCTCACCTCTCTGGCTGCTGAAGATAGGCGAGGTACAAGGGAGTAGGCAGAAGCAAAGTCGGACGTAGCAGAAGGTCGGGGGCAGGCGGCAAGGTTCGTAGTCAGGGGAGATAGCAAAGTTCTGGTACACAGGGTATAAACACACAAAAACGCTTTCACTAGGCTCTAGGGCAACAAGATCCGGCAAGGAAGTGCAAGGGAGGAGACTAGATATAGCCAGGAAACAGATGGGAACCAATTAAGCTAATTGGGCCAGGCACCAATCATTGGTGCACTGGCCCTTTAAGTCTCAGGGAGCTGGCGCGCGCGCGCCCTAGAGAGCGGAGCCGCGCGCGCCAGCACATGACCGCAGGAGACGGGAACGGGTAAGTGACCTGGGATGCGATTCGCGAGCGGGCGCGTCCCGCTGTGCGAATCGCATCCCCAACGGCCATGACAGGGCAGCGCTCCCGGTCAGCGCTGACCGGGGAGCTGCAGGGAGAAAGGCGCCGTGAGCGCTCCGGGGAGGAGCGGGGACCCGGAGCGCTAGGCGTAACAGTACCCCCCCCCTTAGGTCTCCCCTTCTCTTTATCGGGTAACTGCCTCCCCTGGGATGAGGACACCGGGAAAGGAAGGAGGGATTCCTCAACGGCAGGCAGAACCGCAGGAGTAGGAATGGGGAGAGAGGGCAGAGGGCGAGACCTGGCACGGGGCAGTGTGACACCAGGACGAGGGCCATGAGGGGACACAGAAGCTTGCCTGGGAGGGGGGGAGGGGCATTTCCTGTGGCAGGCAGAGTCCTTAATGACCTTAGGGGGACCGGATACAGGAGGAACCACAGAGTTACGGCAAGGGTTACTGGGAACCGGTTTTAGACAGTTCTTGGCACAAGAGGACCCCCAACTCTTGATCTCCCCAGTGGACCAATCCAGGGTTGGGGAATGAAGTTGAAGCCAGGGAAGTCCAAGGAGAATTTCCGAGGTGCAATTGGGGAGGACCAAAAGTTCAATCCTCTCGTGATGAGATCCGATGCTCATAAGAAGGGGCTCCGTGCGGAAACGTATGGTACAGTCCAACCTGGCTCCGTTGACCGCGGAGATGCGGAGTGGCTTGACAAGACGGGTCACCGGAATATGGAATTTATTCACAAAGGACTCCCGAATAAAATTCCCAGAAGCTCCAGAGTCCAGACAGGCCACGGCTGAGAGGGGAGAGCTGGCTGAAGTGGAAATCCGAACAGGTACCGTGAGACGTGGAGAAGCCGACTTGGCATCAAGAGACGCCACACCCACGAGAGCTGAGTGTGAGCGTGCGTTTCCCAGACGTGGAGGACGGATTGGGCAATCCACCAGAAAATGTTCAGTACTGGCACAGTACAAACAAAGATTCTCTTCCTTACGGCGATTCCTCTCTTCCAGGGTCAGGCGAGACCGATCCACTTGCATGGCCTCCTCGGCGGGAGGCCTAGGCGCAGATTGCAGTGGAGACTGTGGGAGAGGTGGCCAGAGATCTAAGTCTTTTTCCTGGCGGAGCTCTTGATGCCTCTCAGAAAAACGCATGTCAATGCGAGTGGCTAGATGAATGAGTTCATGCAGGCTAGCAGGAGTCTCTCGTGCGGCCAGAACATCTTTAATGTTGCTGGATAGGCCTTTTTTAAAGGTCGCGCAGAGAGCCTCATTATTCCAGGAAAGTTCAGAAGCAAGAGTACGGAATTGTATGGCGTACTCGCCAACGGAGGAATTACCCTGGACCAGGTTCAGCAGGGCAGTCTCAGCAGAAGAGGCTCGGGCAGGTTCCTCAAAGACACTTCGAATTTCCGAGAAGAAGGAGTGTACAGAGGCAGTGACGGGGTCATCACGGTCCCAGAGCGGTGTGGCCCATGACAGGGCTTTTCCAGACAGAAGGCTGACTACGAAAGCCACCTTAGACCTTTCAGTGGGAAACTGGTCCGACATCATCTCCAAGTGCAGGGAACATTGCGAAAGAAAGCCACGGCAAAACTTAGAGTCCCCATTAAATTTGTCCGGCAAAGACAGGCGGAGGCTAGGAGTGGCCACTCGCTGCGGAAGAGGTGCAGGAGCTGGCGGAGGAGATGGTTGCTGCTGCTGTAGCTGAGACTGAATCTGCTGTAGCTGCGACTGGAGTTGCTGAGTCATGGTGGTCAAGTACGACAGCTGGTGATCTTGTTGGGCAATCTGTCGGGCTTGCTGGGCGACCAGTGTGGGGAGGTCGGCGACAACAGGCAGAGGAACTTCAGCGGGATCCATGGCCGGATCTACTGTCACGATGCCGGCTGGCAGGAGGTGGATCCTCTGTGCCAGAGAGGGATAGCGAGGACCGTGCTAGTGGACCGGTTCTAAGACACTACAGGTTTTCACCAGAGCCCGCCGCAAAGCGGGATGGTCTTGCTGCGGCGGTAGTGACCAGGTCGTATCCACTAGCAACGGCTCACCTCTCTGGCTGCTGAAGATAGGCGAGGTACAAGGGAGTAGGCAGAAGCAAAGTCGGACGTAGCAGAAGGTCGGGGGCAGGCGGCAAGGTTCGTAGTCAGGGGAGATAGCAAAGTTCTGGTACACAGGGTATAAACACACAAAAACGCTTTCACTAGGCTCTAGGGCAACAAGATCCGGCAAGGAAGTGCAAGGGAGGAGACTAGATATAGCCAGGAAACAGATGGGAACCAATTAAGCTAATTGGGCCAGGCACCAATCATTGGTGCACTGGCCCTTTAAGTCTCAGGGAGCTGGCGCGCGCGCGCCCTAGAGAGCGGAGCCGCGCGCGCCAGCACATGACCGCAGGAGACGGGAACGGGTAAGTGACCTGGGATGCGATTCGCGAGCGGGCGCGTCCCGCTGTGCGAATCGCATCCCCAACGGCCATGACAGGGCAGCGCTCCCGGTCAGCGCTGACCGGGGAGCTGCAGGGAGAAAGGCGCCGTGAGCGCTCCGGGGAGGAGCGGGGACCCGGAGCGCTAGGCGTAACAGTAGTAATGTTGGCTAAATATTTGAAATGGCTCGATCATAACCCCCACATAATGAACAGTGGTTAGGTTTGGTGGGGAGGATTAAAAGTTACGAAAGATTTAGAATACGGAAGTCAAAAAAGAAACAAAGAGAATTTGGTAGGGTATGGGGTAAGTGGTAGTTTGGTGGGGTACATGAGAATAATAATCTGGCCATTTACAAATATGCATTATATTGGTTTGTGTTGCTCCTTTTTTTTCCCCTCCTTTTTTTCTTCTCCACACAGGGAGGGGAGGAGGGTGGGGATGAAGGGATGAATTTGTGCTGTAATTTCACAGTATGAATATAATATATTTTTTTAAATAAAAGAATAATAAAAAAAAAAGACTATCAAGGCATTCTGCAATGAAATGTGCTGTCCAGTGTCAAGAAGCTTGGTCTCATGGTCTCAGTCACAGGTAAGGGGTCGTTCAACAGGATAATGACCCAAACACACAGCCAACACACCCAAGAATGGCTAAGAGCAAGACATTGGACTATTTTTGAGTGGCTTATATGAGCCCTGATCTGAATCCTATTAACCTGTTAAGGACCCAAGACGTATGCATACGTCTTGGGACCCTGGTACTTAAGGACCAAGGATGTATGCATACGTCCTGAGTCATTCCGGTCTCCTCCGCTCACCGGGCAGAGATTGGAACCGTATGCCTGCTGAAATCGTTCAGCAGGTCTCCAGGGCAAACGCTGAGGGGGCCATGTAGGGCCCCCATGTCGGCGATCGCCGTAAATCGCTGCTGAAATCACAACAGCGATCTGCGGCGATACCGGGCTGATCGGGTCTCTGGGACCCGACCGCCCGGTAATTTTGCATGATCCCGGTTGTCACAGACAGCCAGGACCATGCTAAAATATAGGAGCGAGGTGGCAAGCCTGCCACCTCCTCCTATCCCCTGCGATCCGTCGGTTAGCTAACCGACCAATCGCAGGGGGGGGGGGGACGGTTACTTCCTCCCACCCTGCCCGGCCCCTGGAAGTCCGGAGAGAACGGGAGGAAGACCGGAGGACACGGCGGGGGACGGGGGAGTGCTGGGGCCCGGCCCCGTTACTTACCTCGTCCCTGAAGACCCGGATCCCGGCGGCGGAGACGGCGGCGGTGGCGACAGGTGAGTTGATCTTCGGTGGCGTTGCGGGACCTTTGCAGCAGTCCAGACCGCCGTAAAGCGATCTGGACTGCTCCATCTGGTCCCCTTACACCTAAACTCCCAGCATCCCCAGACAGCCCTTGGCGTCTGGGCATGCTGGGAGTTGCAGTTTTGCAACATCTGGAGGTCCACAGTTTGGAGACTACTGTGCCCTTAGGTGTTGCAAAACTACACATCCTCAGCATGCCCTTACTGTCCAGGCATGCTGGGAGTTGTAGTTCTGTAACATCTGGCTCTTCAGATGTTGCAGAACTACAACTCCCAGCATGCCTGGACAGTAAGGGCATACTGGGAGTTGTAGTTTTGCAACATCTGGAAGGGCACAGATTGGAACCACTGTATTAGTGGTCTGCAAACTGTAGTCCTCCAGATGTTGCAAAACTACAACTCCAAGCATGCTGGGAGTTGTAGTTCGGCAACATCTGGCTCTAAAGATGTTGCCGAACTACTACTTCCAGCATGCCTGAGAATGTTTGGGAGTAGTAGTTTTGCAACAACTGGAGGCACACTGGTTGGGAAACATTGTCTGTTTCCTAACTCAGTGTTTCCCAACCCGTGTGCCTCCAGCTGTTGCAAAACTATAACTAACAGCATGCACTGATAGACTGTGCATACTGGGAGTTGTAGTTTTGCAACAGCTGGAGATTCCCCCCCCCCCCCCCTGTGAATGTACAGGGTACATTCACATGGACAGGGGGCTTACAGTGAGTATCAGGCTGCAAGTAACTCGCTGTAATCCCCTGCCCCTGTGACTGTACCCTAAAAACACTACACTACACTACACTAACACAAAATAAAATAAATAAAAAACACTACATATACACATACCCCTACACAGCCCCCCTCCCCAATAAAAATGAAAAACTTCTGGTACGCCACTGTTTCCAAAATGGAGCCTCCAGCTGTTGCAAAATAACAATTCCAAGTATTGCCGGACAGCCGTTGACTGTCCAAGCACGCTGGTAGTTTTGCAACAGCTGGAGTCACCCTGTTTGGGAATCACTGGCGTAGAATACCCCTATGTCCACCCCTATGCAAATCCCTAATTCAGGCCTCAAATGCACATGGCGCTCTCACTTCGGAGCCCTGTCGTATTTCAAGGCAACAGTTAAGGGTCACATATGGGGTATCGCCGTACTCGGGAGAAATTGCTTAACAAATTTTGGGGGGCTTTTTCTCCTTTCACTTCTTATGAAAAGATGAAGTTGGGGTCTACACCAGCATGTTAGTGTAAAAAAATTTTTTTTACACTAACATGCTGGTGTTGCTCTATACTTTTCATTTTGACAAGAGGTAAAAGGGAAAAAAGCCCCCCAAAATTTGTAATGCAATTTCTCCCGACTACGGAGATACCCCATATGTGGGCGCAAAGTGCTCTGGGGGCGCACAACAAGGCCCAGAAGGGAGAGTGCACCATGTACATTTGGGGTGATTTGCACAGGGGTGGCTGATTGTTACAGCAGTTTTGACAAACACAAAAAAAAAAAACACATGTGACCCCATTTCGGATACTACACCCCTCACGGAATGTAATGAGGGGTGCAGTGAGAATTTACACCCCACTGGTGTCTGACAGATCTTTGGAACAGTGGGCTGTGCAAATTAAACATTTTGCACAGCCCAATGTTCCAAAGATCTGATAGACACCAGTGGGGGGTAAATGCTCACTGTACCCCTTGTTACATTCCTCAAGGGGTCTTGTTTCCAAAATGGTATGCCATGTGGGGGTTATTTTGCTGTCCTGGCACCATAGGGGCTTCCTAAATGGGACATGCCCCACGAGCAAAATTTGCTCTCAAAAAGCCAAATATGACTCCTTCTCTTCTGAGCATTGTAGTTCGCCCGTAGTTAACTTGAGGTCAACTTATTTTTTTACGTATGCAAAAGTCGAAAAATCCATGTGGTGTATTAAAGCTCACTTTATTCCTTGTTACGTTCCTCAAAGGGTCTAGTTTCCAAAATGGTATGCCATGTGTTTTTTTTTTTTTGCTGTCCTGGCACCATATGGGCTTCCTAAATGCGACATGCCCCCGAGCAAAATTTGCTCTCAAAAAGCCAAATATGACTCCTTCTCTTCTGAGCATTGTAGTTCACCCGTAGTGCACTTCAGGTCAACTTATGGGGTACCTCCATACTCAGAAGAGATGGGGTTACAAATTTTGGGGGGTATTTTTTGCTATTAACACTTGCAAAAATGTGAAATTTGGGGGGAAACACACATTTTAGTGATTTTTTTTTTTTACATATGCAAAAGTCGTGAAACACCTGTGAGGTATTAAGGCTCGCTTAATTCCTTGTTACATTCCTCAAGGGGTCTAGTTTCCAAAATGGTATGGCATGTGTTTTTTTTTTTGCTGTTCTGGCACCATAGGGGCTTCCAAAATGAAACATGCCCCCCCAAAACCATTTCAGAAAAACGTACTCTCCAAAATCCCCTTGTCGCTCCTTCGCTTCTGAGCCCTCTACTGCGCCCGCCGAACCCTTTACATAGACATATGAGGTATGTGCTCACTCGAGAGAAATTGGGCTACAAATATAAGTATCAATTTTCTCCTTTTACCCCTTGTAAAAATTAAAAATTTGGGTCTACAAGAACATGCAAGTGTAAAAAATTAAGATTGTGAATTTTCTCCTTCACTTTGCTGGTATTCTTGAGAAACACCTAAAGGGTTAAAACGCTGACTGAATGTCATTTTGAATACTTTGGGGGGTGCAGTTTTTATAATGGGGTCATTTGTGGGGTATTTCTAAGATGGAGACCCTTCAAATCCACTGTAAACCTGAACTGGTCCCTGAAAAATAGTGTGAAAAAAAGTTTGAAAATTTTGTGAAAAATTGGAAAATTGCTGCTGAACTTTGAAGCCCTCTGGTGTCTTCCAAAAGTAAAAACTTGTCAATTTTATGATGCAATCATAAAGTAGACATATTGGTTATGTGAATAAAAAAAATGTATTTGGAATATCGATTTTCCTTACAAGCAGAGAGCTTCAAAGTTAGAAAAATGCAAAATTTTCAATTTTTTCATCAAATTTTGGGATTTTTCACCAAGAAAGGATGCAAGTTACCACAAAAATTTTCCACTATGTTAAAGTAGAATATGTCACGAAAAAACAATCTCGGAATCAGAATGACAACTAAAAGCATTCCAGAGTTATTAATGTTTAAAGTGACAGTGGTCAGATGTTCAAAAAACGCTTTGGTCCTAAAGTATAAAATGGCCTGGTCCTAAAGGGGTTAAACATTTGTGAAAGGAGTCTGGAGAACACATTCACACCTGAGACAGCTGGAGCAGTATCTTATGAGAAGTGGGCCAAGATACTTGGAGACAAGAGCAGAAGTCTCATTGAGAGTTACAGAAATCACTTATCGGCAGTTCAAGTACCATAATTTTTTCCAGAACGGTTTCATTATTGGATTTTGTTAAAAAATAAATAAAGCTCATTCTTTTTCTATAGGACTGTACACTCTGTAACGCAATTAAATTAGAAATAGAACTACTTTTTTTTCTTATCCTTTAATATGCAGCTCATTTATCAAAAATATCTATGTCATATAGATCAGCCTGATAGAGTTCTTACAGTATACAGAAATGAAATGCAAAATGCAATTGACAAATATTAGTTTTTGGATATAATCCAGGTTTTTTTTTCTTTCATTGGAGTGAGTTCCTTGGTTATGAATGCTGCACTTATTGTGCCGAGGTCTGACATCTTATGATTTACAGTGACTGCAGATGAAGTGCTATAGAAGACAGCAAACAGTAAATCATGGAGCCAAGGTGTTTACAATATTAAAGAGTGCTATTATTTCTCATCCCACAGATCCCCCTTAAAGAGAATGTTTGGGATTTGAGATGGTAGAGTCAATTTATGAGGTCTAAATTGTAGTTGTTTGTCTCCTTAGGCTATGTTCACACACAGTCTTTTAGTCAGTATTTGGTCAGTATTTTTAACTAAAAGCAGGAGTGGATCCAAAACACAGAATTACTCTTTTCATTATAGTTCTTCTACTGATCAAAATACCAAGTGTAAACATTGCTTTAACCTGTCTTTTTTTTAAGTAAATATTAGCATTTCTCATAAAATGAACAGTTCTGTGGATCTTTTTCTTTTCATCTCATACAAGTTAGTGTATGGATATTATAATATTCAATGACTCAGCACAGTTATGCGTTTAGTAAATATTACTCAATATTTTCTTTATGTTCATATATTATAATACGTATAATTATACGTATATAATAAGTAGGAATATTCATGGCTGTCACTATTCGGCTTCCAGGTAGTGGATCCTCTGTGTCAGCGAGGGATTGGCGTGGACCGTGCTAGTGGACCGGTTCTAAGAGGCTACTGGTATTCACCAGAGCCCGCCGCAAAGCGGGATGGTCTTGCTGCGGCAGTAGCAACCAGGTCGTATCCACTAGCAACGGCTCTACCTCGCTGACTGCTGAGAAGGCGTGGGACAGAAGGATTAGGCAGAGGCAAGGTCAGACGTAGCAGAAGGTCGGGGGCAGGCGGCAAGGTTCGTAGTCAGGATGGGTAGCAGAAGTTCAGGTACACAGGCTTTGGACACACTAAACGCTTTCACTGGCACAAGGCAACAAGATCCGGCAAGGGAGTGCAAGGGAGGAGACTAGATAAAGGCAGGGAGCAGGTGGGAGCCAATTAAGCTAATTGGGCCAGGCACCAATCATTGGTGCACTGGCCCTTTAAGTCTCAGAGAGCTGGCGCGCGCGCGCCCTAGAGAGCGGAGCCGCGCGCGCCAGCACATGACAGCAGGGGACCGGGACGGGTAAGTGACCTGGGATGCGATTCGCGAGCGGGCGCGTCCCGCTGTGCGAATCGCATCCCCAACGGCCAAAACAGTGCAGCGCTCCCGGTCAGCGGGACTGACCGGGGCGCTGCAGGGAGAAAGACGCCGTGAGCGCCCGGGGAGGAGCGGGGACCCGGAGCGCTAGGCGTAACAGTACCCCCCCCCTTAGGTCTCCCCTTCTCTTTGTCCGGTAACTGCCTCCCCTGGGATGAGGACACCGGGAAAGAATGGAGGGTTTCCTCAACGGCAGGCAGTACAGCAGGAGTGGGAATGGGGAGGGAGGGCAGAGGGCGAGGCCTGGCACGGGGCAGTGTGACACCAGGACGGGGGCCATGGGGAGGCACAGAGGCTTGCCTGATGGGACTGGGAGGGGGGGAGAGGCACTTCCTGTGGCAGGCAGAGTCCCAGTTCCTGATCTCCCCGGTGGTCCAATCAATGGTGGGGGAATGAAGCCGGAGCCAAGGCAGACCGAGGAGGACCTCAGAGGTACAGTTGGGGAGAATGAAGAACTCAATCCTTTCGTGGTGGGGTCCGATAGACATCAGGAGGGGTTCTGTGCGGTAACGCACGGTGCAGTCCAATCTGGCTCCGTTGACCGCGGAAATGTAGAGCGGTTTGACGAGACGGGTCACCGGGATGCTGAATCTATTAACAAAGGACTCCAACATAAAATTCCCGGAGGCACCAGAGTCCAAGCAGGCCACGGCTGAGAGGGAGGAGTTGGTTGTAGGAGAAATCCGCACGGGCACCGTGAGACGTGGAGAAGAAGACTTAGAACCAAAAGATGCAACACCCACGTGAGCTGGGTGCGTGCGTGCGTTTCCCAGGCGTGGAGGACGGATAGGGCAATCCACCAAGAAATGTTCAGTACTGGCACAGTACAGACAGAGATTTTCTTCTCTACGGCGATTCCTCTCTTCCTGGGTCAGGCGAGACCGATCCACTTGCATGGCCTCCTCGGCGGGAGGCCCAGGCGAAGACTGCAAAGGATGCTGTGGGAGAGGTGCCCAGAGATCTAAGTCTTTTTCCTGGCGGAGCTCTTGGTGTCGTTCAGAAAAACGCATGTCAATGCGGGTAGCCAAATGGATGAGTTCTTGGAGGTTGGCAGGAATCTCTCGTGCGGCCAGCACATCCTTGATGCGACTGGATAGGCCTTTTTTAAAGGTCGCGCAGAGAGCCTCATTATTCCAGGATAGTTCAGAAGCAAAAGTACGGAATTGTATGGCGTACTCGCCAACGGAAGAATTACCCTGGACCAGGTTCAACAGGGCAGTCTCGGCAGAAGAAGCTCGGGCTGGCTCCTCGAAGACACTCCGGAGTTCAGCGAAGAAGGCCTGGACTGTGGCTGTGGCAGGATCATTGCGGTCCCAGAGCGGTGTGGCCCAAGACAAGGCCTTTCCTGAAAGAAGGCTCACTACGAACGCCACCTTAGACCGTTCTGAAGGAAACAAGTCCGACAACATCTCCATATGCAGGGAACACTGAGACAAAAATCCACGGCAGAGTTTAGAGTCCCCATCAAATTTGTCCGGCAGGGATAAGCGGAGGTTAGGAGCGGCCACTCGCTGCGGAGGAGGTGCAGGAGCTGGCGGAGGAGATGGTTGCTGCTGTAGCAGAGGCAGAAGTTGCTGTAACATGGCGGTCAACTGCGACAGCTGCTGTCCTTGTTGGGCAATCTGCTGCGATTGCTGAGCGACCACCGTGGGAAGATCAGCGAGACTTGGCAGCGGCACCTCAGCGGGATCCATGGCCGGATCTACTGTCACTATTCGGCTTCCAGGTAGTGGATCCTCTGTGTCAGCGAGGGATTGGCGTGGACCGTGCTAGTGGACCGGTTCTAAGAGGCTACTGGTATTCACCAGAGCCCGCCGCAAAGCGGGATGGTCTTGCTGCGGCAGTAGCAACCAGGTCGTATCCACTAGCAACGGCTCTACCTCGCTGACTGCTGAGAAGGCGTGGGACAGAAGGATTAGGCAGAGGCAAGGTCAGACGTAGCAGAAGGTCGGGGGCAGGCGGCAAGGTTCGTAGTCAGGATGGGTAGCAGAAGTTCAGGTACACAGGCTTTGGACACACTAAACGCTTTCACTGGCACAAGGCAACAAGATCCGGCAAGGGAGTGCAAGGGAGGAGACTAGATAAAGGCAGGGAGCAGGTGGGAGCCAATTAAGCTAATTGGGCCAGGCACCAATCATTGGTGCACTGGCCCTTTAAGTCTCAGAGAGCTGGCGCGCGCGCGCCCTAGAGAGCGGAGCCGCGCGCGCCAGCACATGACAGCAGGGGACCGGGACGGGTAAGTGACCTGGGATGCGATTCGCGAGCGGGCGCGTCCCGCTGTGCGAATCGCATCCCCAACGGCCAAAACAGTGCAGCGCTCCCGGTCAGCGGGACTGACCGGGGCGCTGCAGGGAGAAAGACGCCGTGAGCGCCCGGGGAGGAGCGGGGACCCGGAGCGCTAGGCGTAACAATGGCATCACAGACTGGGAACACTGTCTTATTACAAAGTCTTGTTCATCAGTGCACAAACTCTCTTAGGAGTAATTACTCATATTCTTAACTCTTCCATAGCTTCTGGCCAGTTCTATTGATCGTGGCTTATCATCCATCACTGTAGTCAAACATAACCACTGACACATAATGACACTGGACAGCTAGGGGAGTCATGAATGAAAGCATCAAACTGCAGAAGCACTGAAATTCTGGCTTAAATAAGACATAGACAATTATTCTGTTCTGTATTGGGGACTCTTAAACATACGTATCTTTTCAAAATATACATAGCCGAGTGTATAATCATATCTCCTAAGATATTGGTTTACTTGGTTTACCTACACTCCAAAGAAAATCAGGTAACACATATCTAGGTTCATATCTGTGGTGGAGGCTTGGCTCGGGCCTTTGACACAAATTCTGTTCAGAGACAGAAAAATGGAGCTGGAAAAACTGCTGTATGATGGACACCATTAAATGGGTACTCCAGTGGAACACCTTTTTTTTTTTTTTAAATAACTGGTGCCAGAAAGTTAATCAGATTTGTATAATAACTTCTATTGAAAAATCTTAATCCTTTTACTACTTTTTAGCAGCTGTATGCTACAGAGGAAATTCTTTACTTTTTGAATTTCTTTTTTGTGTTGTCCACAGTACTCTCTGCTGACACCTCTGTCCATGTCAGGAATTGTCAGGAGCAGCATAGGTCTGCTATGGGGATTTTCTCTTACTCTGGACAGTTCCTGATACCGGCATCAGGTGTCAGCAGAGAGCACTGTGGACAACACAAAAACGAAATTAAAAAAATAAAGATTTTCCTCTGTTTTAGCAAACAGCTGGTAAAAAGTACTGAAAGGATTCAGATTTTTTTTATAGAAGTAATTTACAAATCTGTTTGTAAATCTGTTTGGCACCAGTTCATTTAAAAAAAAAAAGTTTTCCACCGGAGTACCCCTTGAAAACCTTATAAACCCCTCTGACTTTAATGGGGTCCAATCTAAAGAAGTTATCCCTCTACACAGGATAGGGGTTAAAAATTTGATATGTATGGGTTTGACTGCTGGATCCCATGCCTATACTGATGGCAGAGACAAAATTGCTTTCATTCTCAATAATGAACATTTCTGAGTTTAGCACTCTGCAATTTTAGAGAATGAATGAAATGCTGCCCATGCAAGTGCATAATTTATTTCAGGGAAAATTTTGTCCCCGTTCTTAGAATCACCGGGTGTCCCAGTGGTCAGACTCCTGTGGATACAGGATACCTTCTTCAGATGGGAATACCTCTTTAAGTATTGCATTCTTTTAGAAACACAGTTATGTAGACACATATTTGCTTGGGGTTTTAGTGGGTTAAAAATCAAATCTTACCATTATTTTATTTTTCATATTCTCAGCAACAGATTTTAGCCTTTTTTCATCCAGTAAATATTTTTTTACCATAATACTAACTCACATGTTATTAGCCTTTTTACATTGTGCTGCAGTACGGTGTCTCATATATGTATATGATGTGCAGTAAACTAGACTGTTCCAAGTATAAACCCACCTATTGTCTCTTTTTCACACGTTGCTTTTAACAACATTTAAATGGATCTGACACTGAATAAAATAACAATATATTTTGCAAAATAAGAATATCTTATGTATAGGAAAACTTGAAAAGTTTTTTTGCAGGCACAAGGCATACTATTCAAAATGAAAGAAATCTTTCATTTCTAATTGGAAAATACTGAAGTTCATTGAAAAAGATGGCAACAAAACTAACAATCACAAACATACTAACTTGCCCATACAAAGCTGGCAGGAACAGCTACCGTCACTATGACAAAACCCTGCATTGGCATTGGAAGACTGTAAAACAGGTGAACATAGACCCAATGATAGCTGTGTAAGCAAATACACTTCTTCCATACTTAAAGAGTAAATAAAGAATGTAAAACTGTTTCAAATGCTCACACAGTAAGGAGAGACTCATGGCTGCACTTTTCCTATGGTGCTATGTATTAGATCATTGTATAGTCTTCCTATAGTATTCTTTCTATTATTCGCCATTATGTACCCGTGGGCCTGTGCCGAGGGCAACATAGTTCTGGGGGAAGGGGGGGGGGGGGCAGCATTGGGCAGCACTGAGTAAAGAATGAGTAAAAGTGAGTGAAAAAAAAAAATATATATATATATAAATATATATATATATATATATATATATATATATATATATATATATTTTTTTTTTACCCCTGTTGGATAAATCCACATGGATCAGAACAGCTGAACTGTCCGGAGGATAGGGGTGAGATCTGCAGTTAGTCTGCAACAAATCCTGCGTATAACCCATGAGATTTTTGCAGTATACTTGTTCCAGATCTGCATGAAAAAAGGTATGATGCTGGGTATGTTTACACGTGTTTTTTTTTTTTCTTCATTGATGTACCAGCAAAAAATCTGCTTTAAATTATGCACGTGTAAACATACCCTAAAGAGGTGTCTTCAGTCTGAGTGCCTAGGGCAGCACAAGCTGTAACTATGACCCAGATTCTTTCCACTATCTTTAATCTAAGAGCAATCGTTTTTTTTTCTTTTTGTTCCTTTTAGATTGGTATTATAAAACTAGAGAAAACTGAATAAGGCTGAGTTCACATATGTCCGTCGTGCACCGGAGGGAAACTGATGCTAGAGCTCATCCCAATGGGACCGTTCACAATCATCCTGCGTCTCAATTTTGATGTTGGTTGGACACACTGGATGGCACCGGACAGGGGAAAGCAGCTTGCTGCTTTACTCTGTCTGGTATTGAAAAACAATGGACGCTGGATGCCATACAACTGATGACAACTGATGCATGTTGTCATTAATTATGGCATCAGTTGCGACGAAATCTAAGCTGAATTCACCTATGCCAGAACCTAGCCTTAGAAATACTTCTGAAAACAATGTACTACTCAATGGAAACAATCTACAAATCAATAACATAGCTATTGCACATTAACATTGCACAGTTGTTAATAATGCACTTAAGAAAGTTATTTAGCAGTCATATTAATACCACTTTAACCCCTTAAGGACTGAGCGATTTCATGTTTTTGCATTTTCGTTTTTTCCTCCTTGCCTTTAAAAAATCATAACCCTTTCAATTTTGCACCTAAAAATCTGTATTGTGGCCTATTTTTGGCGCCACCAATTCTACTTTACAGTGACATTAGTCATTTTACTGAAAAATCCACGGCGAAACGGAAAAAAAAATTCATTGTGCGACAAACTTGAAGAAAAAATGCCATTTTGTAAATTTTGGGGGCTTCCGTTTCTACGCAGTACATTTTTCGGTAAAAATGACACCTTATCTTTATTCTGTAGGTCCATACGGTTAAAATTATACCCTACTTGTATAGGTTTGATTTTGTATTACTTCAGAAAAAAATCATAAATATATGCAGGAAAATTTATACGTTTAAAATTGTCATTTTCTGAGCCCTGTAACTTTTTTATTTTTCTGTGTTCAGGGCGCTATGAGCGCTCATTTTTTGCGCCGTGATCTGAAGTTTTTAGTGGCACCATTTTGGTTCTGATCAAACTTTTTGATCATTTTTTATTCACTTTTTTGTGGTATAAAAAGTGATCCAAAATGCTCTATTTTGGACTTTGGAATTTTTTTGCGTGTACGCCATTGACCGTGCGTTTTTAAAAGCGGTACATTTTTATAATTCGGAAATTTCCACATGCAGTGATACCACATATGTTATTTTTATTTACACTGTTTTATTTTGTTACTAGGAAATGCCAGGTGATTTAAACTTTTAATTCAGAAGGGAATACCTGAAAGAATTAACTTTTTTTTACACTTTTTTTTTGCGAGCTCATAGCTCCTATAGGGACCTATGAGCTTGCAATGGCTGATTGCATACACAGATTGTTGCCTTGTCATTGCATGGCAACAAGCGGTGTAATCCGCGGTTGATGCTCCAGCCTGTAACTCATGGAGGCATGGAGCAATCAATCAGAGCCAGGATGCCGACGGAAGAAGGTAGGGACCTTCTTCTCTCCGGGTAGCTGATCGGGGCATCGCGATTTTATTGCGATGACCCCGATCAGCCTGACTGAGCAGCCGAGAAGCATTTGCTTTCACTTTCGATGCGGCGCTCACGATCGCGGCCGCGCGCTATTAGCCGCAGGTCCCGGCTGTGAATAGGCGCCGGGACCATCACGCTATGATGTGGGACCGGGACCGGACTTAGGACGTATTCATACATCCTAAGTCCTTAAGGGGTTAAAGCCAAAGTATTCAAGACAGCAAACAGAGACAGAATAAGAGCTTGTACAAAATGGCATGGAAGCTGTGTGACTCTGACCACATCTGTGCAGAGTCCACTGGAACATTATACAAATCCAATAAAATCTCTTGAAATAGAAGAAATATGGGGAGATAGTGAAAGGCTCAAGTACCTTTGTGGAAGCCCTATTATTATCTTCCACTACTTTACTGGTGCTCAGTTACAGTAAGCTACCATCTGTCCGTATAAAAAGATTTTTGACTGTTTTCAATGTCAGCAAGTATAACCCTGAATGTAGTTCTGAAGTGTAACACAAGTTGTAGCCCACTGCAAAAAAAGAAGGAAGGGAAGTATTTATAAAGTTAATCCATTTATCCTGTAGATTCCATCTATCTATAAACTGTACAATGGTACTATAATGGAAGCATACATTTTAATTATTTTTTTGTCTCATCATCACCTGAAAAAAACATTGACTACAATAGCTAGGATGTTTACCAACACTTTTATGAAACAACAACAATTTGCAATTCTTCTCAGATGCAAAAGTAGTTTTGTCAATATCTATATCATAATGAGGCATGGGTGGTAATAAAAGCAAGTTAGTCTGCTATATAAAAATTGTTTCATCACCTGCTGTACACACTGATGTTGCTTTAAGATCATATCCCAGAAAAGAAGATTAATAGATATGGTAGTTGGATCAAAACTGTGCAATGGGATCTAAAGGGAGAAGGCAACTTAAATAATACAAGTCAAAAAGGCAACATGCCTGCTTTGTCAACAAATGGAATCATGTTCAGCTGTTTTTCCAATGCTTTTTTAGGCTGACCCATTTCCCTTTACTACCATTCTCCAAGCCTGTTGACGATGCCAAGCGACCATAATGCTTGCCAGCACTTCTCATAGGGGGAACTTCCCTTCCCTTAGTTTGTAGAGGCAGTGTTAAGGCTCAGAAGCCTTTCTTGATTTAAGTTTCTAAAAATCATGTTGCCCAAAATTGCACTAAGCACAGTGCTGCAGAATTTTATCACCTTCATGCTGTGCTGCTGGATGTACATTGTCACTGTGTTTTGCTGCTCCCAGATGTGTTCTGTCAAAAGCTTTTGCTTTGCTCAGTGCTCCTGGGTGCGGGCAGTCAGTGGGCTGTGCGTGCAAGTGAGAAAGAGCCTTGTAAGCAGCCTCAGTGAGAGACTTGAGTTCAACTTTTTTGTTTACCATAGGTTAAAAAAACAAAAACAAACAAAAAAAGAGTGTCATGTCCACCATTGAGCATATTTCTTTTACATTTCAAAGGGCCGTCCATAATAGAAAAAAATGCAGCAGTTTTTGTTTGCAGAAATAGTAATACACCTGCCTATGAATTGTGTGTTCTATTGCAAATAAACTTCATTGAAATTAATAAGGCTGAGCAGCAATACCACAAACAGATTTTAGACAATTGTAGTACTGTTTTTGGGAGAAAGCAGCCATGTTTTTCTTATCCCCAACAACACATTTAAAAAGTTCAAAACATTTAACGTCACTCATTCAAGATGGTGTATAAAATAGAGATATTTCACTGTTGTATTGGGTTTTATTAATAGTGTAAAAACATTTTACACCATTACAAAGTACATTTATTAACCCCTTCAGGACCAAGCCCATTTTGGCCTTAAGGACCAGAGCGTTTTTTGCACATCTGACCACTGTCACTTTAAACATTAATAATTCTGGAATGCTTTTAGTTATCATTCTGATTCCGAGATTGTTTTTTCGTGACATATTCTACTTTAACATGGTGGTAAATTTTTGTGGTAACTTGCATCCTTTCCTTGTGAAAAATCCTAAAATTTGATGAAAAATTTGAAAATTTAGCATTTTTCTAACTTTGAAGCTCTCTGCTTGTAAGGAAAATGTATATTACAAATAAAAAAAATTTTTATTCACATATACAATATGTCTACTTTATGTCTGCATCATAAAAGTGACGAGTTTTTACTTTTGGAAGACACCAGAGGGCTTCAAAGTTCAGCAGCAATTTTCCAATTTTTCACAAAATTTTCAAACTCACTATTTTTCAGGGACCAGTTCAGGTTTGAAGTGGATTTGAAGGGTCTTCTTATTAGAAATAACCCACAAAAGACCCCATTATAAAAACTGCACCCCCCAAAGTATTCAAAATGACATTCAGTCATCATTTTAACCCTTTAGGTGTTTCACAGGAATAGAAGCAAAGTGAAGGAGAAAATTCACAATCTTCATTTTTTACACTCGCATGTTCTTGTAGACCCAATTTTTTAATTTTTACAAGGGGTAAAAGGAGAAAATGTATACTTATATTTGTAGCCTGATTTCTCTCGAGTAAGCACATACCTCATATGTCTATGTAAAGTGTTCGGCGGGCGCAGTAGAGGGCTCAGAAGGGAAAGAGCGATAAGGGGATTTTGGAGAGTACGTTTTTCTGAAATGGTTTTTGGGGGGCATGTTGCATTTAGGAAGCCCTTATGGTGCCAGAACAGCAAAAAACCCTCACATGGCATACCATTTTGGAAACTAGACCCCTTGAGGTACGTAACAAGGAATAAAGTGAGCCTTAATACCCCACAGGTGTTTCACGACTTTTGCATATGTAAAAAAAAATTTTTTTTTTCACTAAAATGTGTGTTTCCCCCCAAATTTCACATTTTTACAAGGGTTAATAGCAGGAAATACCCCCCAATATTTGTAACCCCTTCTCTTCTGAGTATGGAGGTACCCCATAAGTTGACCTGAAGTGCACTATGGGCGAACTACAATGCTCAGAAGAGAAGGAGTCATATCTGGCTTTTTGAGAGCAAATTTTGCTCGGGGGGCATGTCGCATTTAGGAAGCCCCTATGGTGCCAGAACAGCAAAAAATATCCACATGGCATACCATTTTGGAAACTAGACCCCTTGAGGAATGTAATAAGGAATAAAGTGAGCCTTATTACCCCACAGGTGTTTCACGACTTTTGCATATGTAAAAAAAAAAAAAAAATTCCACTAAAATGTGTGTTTCCCCCCTAATTTCACCTTTTTGCAAGGGTTAATAGAAGAAAATACCCCCCAAAATTTGTAACCCCTTCTCTTCTGAGTATGGAGGTACCCCATAAGTTGACCTGAAGTGCACTATGGGCGAACTACAATGCTCAGAAGAGAAGGAGTCATATTTGGCTTTTTGAGAGCAAATTTTGCTCGGGGAGCATGTCGCATTTAGGAAGCCCCTAAGGTGCCAGAACAGCAAAAAAAACACACATGGCATACTATTTTGGAAACTAGACCCCTTGAGGAACGTAACAAGGGGTACAGTGAGCATTTGCCCCCCACTGGTGTCTGACAGATCTTTGGAACAGTGGGCTGTACAAGTTTTCATTTTCATGGACCACTGTTCCAAAGATCCGTCAGACACCTGTGGGGGGTAAATTCTCACTGCACCCCTCATTACATTCCGTGAGGGGTGTCGTTTCCGAAATGGGGTCACATGTGGGGTTTTGTTTTTTTTGCGTTTGTCAAAACCGCTGTAACAATCAGCCACCCCTGTGCAAATCACCTCAAATGTACATGGTGCGCTCTCCCTTCTGGGCCTTGTTGTGCGCCCCCAGAGCACTTTGCGCTCACATATGGGGTATCTCTGTAGTCGGGAGAAATTGCGTTACAAATTTTGGGGGGCTTTTTTCCCTTTTACCTCTTGTGAAAATGTAAAGTATAGGGCAACATCAGCATGTTAGTGTAAAAAATAAAAAAAATTTACACTAACATTCTGGTGTAGACCCCAACATTTCCTTTTCATGAAGGGTTAAAGAAGAAAAAGCCCCCCAAACCTTGTAACGCAATTTCTCCCGAGTACAGCGATACCCCATATGTCGCCCTAAACTGTTGCCCTGAAATACGACAGGGCTCCAAAGTGAGAGCGCCATGTGCATTTGAGGCCTAAATTAGGGATTTGCATAGGGCTGGACATAGGGGTATTCTACGCCAGTGATTCCCAAACAGGGTGCCTCCAGCTGTTGCAAAACTCCCAGCATGCCTGGACAGTCAACGGCTGTCCAACAATACTGGGAGTTGTTGTTTTTCAACAGCTGGAGGCTCTGCTTTGGAAACAGTGGTGTACCGGACGTTCTTATTGGGGGAGGGGGGCTGTGTAAGGGTATGTGTATATGTAGTGTTTTTAACTTTTTATTTTATTTTGTGTTAGTGTAGTGTAGTGTTTTTAGGGTACAGTCACATGGGCGGGGGATTACAGCGAGTTTCCCAGCGCAAAATTTGCTGCATCTCAAGATGCGAGAAACCCACTGTAAAAGCCTCGCCCATGTGAATGTACCCTGTACATTCACGGGGGTGGCGGGGCGGGGGGGGGGGGGCTTGCATCAGCTGTTGCAAAACCACAACTCCCAGCATGCATGGTCTGTTAGTGCATGCTGGGAGTCATAGTTTTGCAACAGCTGGAGGCACACAGGTTAGGAAACACTGAGTTAGAAACAGACAATGTTTCCCAACCAGTGTGTCTCCAGTTGTTGCAAAACTACAACTCCCAGCATGCCCAGACAGCTGAAGGGCATGCTGGGAGTTGTAGTTCGGCAACATCTGAAGGGCCAGATGTTGCTGAACTAAAACTCCCAGCATGCCTGGACAGTCAGTGCATACTGGGAGTTGTAGTTTTGCAACAGCTGGAAGAGCACAGATTGGAGACCATTATACAATGGTCTCCAAACTGGGGCCCTCCAGATGTTGCAAAACTACAACTCCCAGCATGCATGGTCTTTTAGTGCATGCTGGGAGTTATAGTTTTGCAACAGCTGGAGGCACACAGGTTAGGAAACACTGAGTTAGAAACAATGTTTCCCAACCAGTGTGTCTCCAGCTGTTGCAAAACTACAACTCCCAGCATGCCCAGACAGCTGAAGGGCATGCTGGGAGTTGTAGTTCGGCAACATCTGAAGGGCCAGATGTTGCTTAACTAAAACTCCCAGCATGCCTGGACAGTCAGTGCATGCTGGGATTTGTAGTTTTGCAACAGCTGGAAGAGCACAGATTGGAGACCATTATACAATGGTCTCCAAACTGGGGCCCTCCAGATGTTGCAAAACTACAACTCCCAGCATGCCCAGACAGCCAAAGGCTGTCTAGGCATGCTGGGAGTTGTAGTTTTCAGACTCCTAGAAGCAGCAGTGAAGATCTTCACTGCTGCCTCTGAGGACTACATACTTACCTGCTGGTCCCGTCGCTGCTCGCCCACGTGGCCGGTCCTGCCGCTGCTCCTCGGTCCTGCCGCTGCTCCAGGTAAGTCCGCCGGTCCCCTCGTGTTCCCCCCGTGTGCCGCAGGTCCCCGCGAGCCCCTGCAGCCTTCGTCCCCCGTTCTGCCCGACTTCCAGGGGCAGGCAGTGCGGGGGATCTGAACTTTCACCCCAGATCACTGTGATTGGTCCACAGGGACCAATCACAGTGATCGCTGACCAGGACCATCAATTGATGGTCCTGGGGGTGAAGCAGAAGTTGTCCCCTGCTGGAAACAGCGGGACTTCTGCCAGTTAACCCGTGCGATGCTGCGCATCGCCGGGTTAACTGCATGTCATTTATAAACGCCGGGATGCGCGAACGCACTGCACAACCCGGCGTTTATATATGACATTCTGCGGGAAGGGGTTAATGAACAAAAATTATATTTATTTATGTTGCTTAGTTGATACTGACTTTTTAAAGTGTTTTTTTCTTGTTCGTTTACAATGGATTAAGAAGAGAAAAAAAAAACTAGTGTCCATTCTTGGATATATGTTTAAAAATAAATATAGTTGATAATATTTAGTTTTGTTCCAAAATACATCTTTAAATGGATTGAAGTTCCATTTTAGGGATGTAGTGTTCAAAATCATCTGTGTGGCCATGGATAAAGATGGGTACATTTTTGAAAAATTTGTTTTGTCCGATTTGCCGAATTTTCTGAAAAAAATTGGTTCGGTCCGAATATATTTGCGGCGAATTGATATTAAAAACAGCAATTTCTGGCCTACAGAGAGCCTCAGTAGGGGTGTAGAACAGTTTGCCTTGCTGTAACATGCATAGGATGTGTGCTGAGTTAGTGAAATACTTTTATACACTTTTATGTACTTTTAATTTAATTTAATTTAATTTTAATTTCTTTAATTTTTTTGAGTTCCTATTCTGGTGAGCATTGAGCTGGCGGTCCTCCACCAGGCAAGATACCACCTCTTCCAGCCCCTGCCTCTCAGTGCCCCCTGACTGTGAAAGTGTAAATGTTTGATTTGATCAGTTATGGTTCATTGTTATCGCTATATCAATATTTAGAAATTTAAATTTAAGATTTAATAATAAAACGTGTGGTTACAAAAGACCTAATCCAACAAGGAGTCACATGTCACATGGAGGCACAATGACAGAGCCTAGAGGTGGCAGCAGCATGAGGAGACCAACATTTGGCAGAATGACACAGCCTGGAATTGATGGCAGCAAGAGCAGACCATGTAGTGGCTGAATGACACAGCCTGGAGTTGGCAGCAGCATGAGGAGACCATAGGGCCTCACAATCCATAAGATAAAAAGATGAATTTTCAAATTTAAATTCAAGATTTATGGTAGCTAGTGCTACCATAAAAATGTTTAGGTAATATCCCAGCAGCATGTGGAACCATATAGTGGGTGAATGACACAGCCTGGAGTTGGCTGCAGCATGAGGAGACCATAGGGCCTCACAATTCCTAAAAAGATGAATTTTCAAATTTAAATTGAAGATTTATGTAGCTAGTGCTACCATAAAAATGTTTAGGTAATGTCCCAGCAGCATGAGGAGACCATATAGTGGCTGAATTACACAGCCTGAAGCTGGTGGCAGCATGAGGAGACCATATAGTGGCTGAATGACATGGCCTGGAGTTGGTGGTAGCATGAGGAGGAGACCATAGGTCTTTACAATCTCTAAAATCAAAAGATGAAATAATTAAATTTAAATTGAAGCTTTATGGTAGCTAGTGCTACCATAAAAATGTTTAGGTCATGTCCCAGCAGCATGAGGAGACCATACAGTGGCTGAATGACACAGCCTGGAGCTTGTGGCAGCATGAGGAGACCGCATGGCGGTACAGTGGTGGCGGAAGCATGAGGAGACTATATAGTTGCTTAATGACACAGCCTGTAGTTGGCAGCAGCATGAGGAGACCATATAGTGGCTGAATGACACAGCCTAGAGTTGGCGGCAGCAAGATCAGACCATATAGTGGCCAAATGACACAGCTTTGAGTTGGCGACAGCATGAGGAAACATGCTTCACAATCCTGAAGATTAAAAGATGAATTTTCAATTTTAAATTGAAGTTTTATGGTAGCTAGTGCTACCTTAAAAATGTAAGTAATGTAGAAGCAGCATGAAAAGACCATATAGTGGCTGAATGACACAGCCTGGAGTTGGCAACAGCATGAGGAGACCATATAGTAGCTGAATGACACAGCCTGGAGTTGGCGACAGCGTGAGGAGACAATAAGGCTTCACAATCCCGAAGATTAACCCCTTAAGGACTCAGGGTTTTTCCGTTTTTGCACTTTCGTTTTTTCCTCCTTACCTTTTAAAAATCATAACCCTTTCAATTTTCCACCTAAAAATCCATATTATGGCTTATTTTTTTGCGTCGCCAATTCTACTTTGCAGTGACATTAGTCATTTTACCCAAAAATGCACGGCAAAACGGGAAAAAAAATCATTGTGCGACAAAATCGAAAAAAATACGCCATTTTGTAACTTTTGGGGGCTTCCTTTTCTACGCAGTGCATATTTTGGTAAAAATTACACCTTATCATTATTCTGTAGGTCCATACGGTTAAAATGATACCCTACATATATAGGTTTGATTTTGTCGCACTTCTGGAAAAAATCATAACTACATGCAGGAAAATTTATACGTTTAAAAATGTCATCTTCTGACCCCTATAACTTTTTTATTTTTCCACGTACAGGGCGGTATGAGGACCCATTTTTTGCGCCGTGATCTGAAGTTTTTATCGGTATGATTTCTGTTTTGATTGGACTTTTTGATCACTTTTTATTCATTTTTTAATGGTATAAAAAGGGACCAAAATAGGCTTTTTTGGACTTTGGAATTTTTTTGCGCGTACGCCATTAACCGTACGGCTTAATTAATGATATATTTTTATAGTTCGGACATTTACGCACGCGGCGATACCACTTTTTTTTTTTAAACCACAGTTTATTTTTTATTTTTTTTACACTGTTTTATTTTTTTTATGGAAAACGGGGGTTTCAAACTTTTATTAGGGAAGGGGTTAAATGACCTTTATTAACATATCCATAGGGACCTATAACACTGCACACACTGATCTCTTACACAGATCACAGGCGTGTATTAACACGCCTGTGATCAGTGTTATCGGCGCTTGACTGCTCCGGCCTGGATCTCAGGCACGGAGCAGTCATTCGCCGATCGGACACCGGGGAGGCAGGTAAGGGCCCTCCCGGTGTCCGGTCAGCTGTTTGGGACGCCGCGATTTCACCGCGGCGGTCCCAAACAGCCCGACTGAGCAGCCGGTTAACTTTCAGTTTCACTTTAGAAGCAGCGGTCAGCTTTGACCGCCGCTTCTAAAGGGTTAATACCGCACATCGCCGCGATCGGCGATGTGGGGTATTAGCCGCGGGTCCCGGCCGTTGATTAGCGCCGGGACCGACGCGATATAATGCGGGATCGCGGCGCGATCCTGCTTCATATCGCGGTAGCCGGCGCAGGACGTAAATATACGTCCTGCGTCGTTAAGGGGTTAAAAGAGGAATTTTCTATTTTATATTGAAGTTTTATTTTTTTGTTTTTATAAATATTTTATATTCAATATATCCGATTACACAAAAAAAGAAAAAACTAAACAGACAGCAAAGCATACTTCTCAAGTAATAATAAATCCTTTACAGAGCTAATAAGCAAGGCTTACAGGATATCTATCTTCAATTATGTCTTAAAAAAATAAAGGGAAATAAAGGGAAAATTACGATTTATTTGACCTTTTAGATAGCCATACTGACCATATCTGTTTATGGGTAGAAATATTATTATGCTTATCATAGATAGCTTCTTCATTCTTAACTAAGAGGTCTACATTTGCCCAAAGTTCTTTAACAGATGGGGCTTTTTCACTTTTCAATTGTTTAGCAATCATTTTGCTAGAAATGTATAAAATTCTGCCCACCGATATTCTATAATTTTGTTTCAGCCGTATACCGCCCATATATCCCAACAGACATATCTTGGGGTCTTCTGTTTTTTTAGTTTAAAAAAAATTACCGATCCTCTGTAATACGGAGGACCAGAATACCTTAGGGTCAAACAGTCCCAAAGCATATTAATAAATCAGCCCCTTCTTGATGACAGCGGGGACATCAGGAATCATTACAGAGACCAATTTTATGAAGGAAGACAGGGGTCTGATAAACCCTATACAAAATATATATTTGCGATAAACGACCGGCCCCTCCCAAAAAATGAGCAGGGACTGCCCTCAGGACTGTTTCCCACTGTCCACTGTCCTCAAATCCCAGTTCCCACTGCCACTTTGTGAAACTAGTACTGATTCCAGAGAACATTTCATCAAAAGTTCATACAGTTTGGAAATAATACAAAAAAGGAAAAAAGGTTGTTCCGCTCACCACTTGCTGATGGCATCATTGAATAGATGTGCGGTTATTATGTTGTCATCATGCGGTTTTTGCAAGTAAGGTTTGGAGCGCAGACAGCGCGGGCAATATCCCGGGAGGTGCAGATCAAAGGGAGTGAAGGTAAAGAGTCCAGCTCACAAAAATAGGTAAAACTTAGCTTTTACTTCACATAGTTAAAAACATGGAACAAAGAGAAAAAAACAAAAACCCCATGGGTATGCTAAAATGAACTCCAACGCGTTTCGAACTTGCTAAGAGTTCTTAATCATGGCAAGTAATGCAGATAAAAGAAAGGTTTTACTAATGTACCTGAGTATGGAGGAGTGGCTCCCACTGACACCGGCGTGTGATGTCAGTTCCTGTGGAGCCTGGCCATAGAAGTTAATTGCCGCCAGGTGGAGAAACACCCTGACGTTAGACAAGTAAGTAAACAAACTAACAACCATGTAGTAGTTCATAGCAACCAGTGTTGCAGTAGAAAAAATATACAATACAAAAGACTGAGGACCAAAAGCACAACGTATGCGGTGCATATCAACCATAATATGTTCGTATGGATGGATATTTCGAGAGTATATATTCATGAGTGTAAACATTATACCAAGATGCAAAACCGCATACTGTGTATAAGTGCCAGTGGTCGCATGAGTCAATGTATATCCTCTATCATCTGATCACAAATAGAAGGCACAACAAATAGAAAAATTAAAATATGAAAAATGAACAGATAGTGTGGAACATGGCAAAAGATGACCCAATCCATAGACACAATGCAAAATTTGGGAACACAAGCTGGTCAGCCCTGTGAGTAAATTGAAAAATATGCAATAGATTTGCACTATTTTGACAGTAACCATAGGTAATGGAAGTCAGAGAAAATAAGTCCACATTCAGCAATAGATACAATATACAAGAGAAATAAAGGAAAAATTAAATATGAAACTGGTCTAATGCACCTTTATAGCATGCCAGAAAGAAGTGTTGGGAATAGTTATAATGGCAATGGAAATAACCACTGGCACCTAAATGAAAGGATGCATATATATAGCTCTGAAGTGAGATGTGAATAGCGCTACCTTGTATATGATAAGTAGCAGTAACAGAAAGCATAATTGAATAAATGAAAAAATATATTAAATGTAAACAGATATAGAGGTATATATGCAGATGAAAAATCACAAATATACATGTGAGAGATCATGAGGATCAAGAATGATTGAAGATAGACCCAGGTCAGAATGCAACTACTAAAGATCCCAGATGGTAACTAATAAATAAAGAGATATGTATCTATAAAGGTATAGTGATACTACGTCAATAAATATACATGAGATCAATTCGATAGTTGAGTCCGTTGGGTGCACGGGAGTCCAGAGACAGTATCCAGAATGCCTCCCGTGACATCACCAGCCAGGCCCAATCACCTCCCCTACGTGGTTGTGCGACTTTTTCTATGCCCACAATGGTAATAGTCGAGGGATCACCTCCGTGGGCCTCGCGGATGTGTCTTGTTAGGCCAGAGGAAGATCGGATATTGGGTTTTATCTTAATATGTGAGATGTATCTCAGATGTTCGGATATGCGGGTCTTGAGCTTGCGGGTGGTGCACCCAACATACTGTTGTAAGCAATCATTGCAAGTAGCTAGATATATAACATGATCTGAGTTACAGTTGAGTAGATTTTTTATCTGATAAGTACCGTTAGTGACACAGGATGTAAATTGTTTAGTATTTTGCATGTACTTGCACAAAGAACATCTAAGTTGGCTACATTAATAGCATCCTATATTGCAAAGCCAGGTGTTGGATGTCTGGGGGGAGCGATATTCACTGGGTGACAATCTATCTCTAAGAGACTGTGCCATTCTAGCAACAGTTCTTACTCCATGTTGTAAGATTGTGGAGATAGGTGCATCTTGGTGAAGGATGGGCAGATCTTTTAGCACTATATTTTTGATATCTTCAAAATCAACTGAATATGGTGTTGAGAACGTTAAGCTTTGATCACAATTTTTGTGGGAAGATTTTTGACCTATTTCGGATGGTTTGTTAGACAGATAGTGTGTTCTTGTTTTGGCATCTGTGATGGCTTTTGCTCCATGTAGCGTGTTCCGATTGTATCCCCGTGCTTGTAGCCGTGAGTCAATATCTTGAACTGAATTTTTGTATATTTCATCGGATGAAGACGCTCTTCTTGCCCCAACATATTCTCCTATTGGTAAGTTTTTAACTCTATGGTCAGGATGGCAGCTGTTGGGATGTAGAATAGCATTTCCTGATTTAGGTTTCCTGTATATGTTTGTGATAATGGTATTGGTAGTACAATCTCCTGTCAGTGTGACATCCAAAAAATTAATGGTATGATATTCCAAATTGTAAGTGAAACGAAGATTAAAATCGTTTTCATTTATATATTGGAAGAAACGAGCTGCCTCTTCTTCGGACCTATTCCACACTAGGAGGAGGTCGTCAATATAACGGCCGTACCACCCACCGAGGGAAGGTGGGGTGGACGGCCGCATAGAGGTAGACCTCCTCCCAGTGGAACATGTAAAGGTTAGCTAGAGATGGGGGAAATTTGGCCCCTGTTGGACATCCAACCAATTGTAAAAAATAATTACCATTCAATTGCATGAAACGAAGGTTCCGTTTTTGGATATCTTCCTTTCTGCGGAAAATAATACCGTGCATACATGCACATACAGAAAACCCATTGCCGGCAACACTTTGTGCCACTCTCAACACACCATCAAATCTGTTCCTGTAGGCGAATTTACTAGAGCAAAACGTAACTGTTCTTCTACCCACTAATTTAACTCGGAATCCAATCTGGTTACTTCAAGATTAAGGGATAGAGGTTGTCCGTGGTGGACTATAGATCGGGCTCGATCTATAGTCAGCGGTAAAAAAAGGAATTCCTTGCTGGTACCCAAAACGCAACGTGTGAATGCACCTGTTAGTGCATCTAGAGTTTGTTTTGTTACTACCTATAGCAATGAATACCATCAAATTGTAAAAATCATAAAAAAAATCTTCCCATTTTAGACCAGAATCCAGCTTTAGCCAAAATTCTTAAAAATGGATGCAATTTTTCTTCCAGGAAAGCGCCCACACTGGCCCATCTTCTAGCATGTTACCCAGTGTGTGTCCACGAGACGATAATTGGCTTAAAGTGAAGGTTTTTTTTCTTGTGGCAACCCAAGATGTGTTGTTTGCAGATATGCCGAAAAGTGTAAATGTGCACCTGGACTTTCTGCTCAACACATGATGCCCATAAAATCCTTCATAAACTGCCAAACTACTTTTGTGGTATATAGAATTTGTTGCAAAATCTGCCAACTTTCCTATATAGGAAGTACGCTTAAAATCCGGATTCAGGAGCACATCAGAGGTATTCTAAATCCCCATCATGTCAATTTATTAAGTGTTTCAAAACACTTTCGTGACCAACACAACCGTGATGTATCCCATTTCTTTTTCCATGGTATAGAATTGGTACATAAACAGAAACGAATGTGGTGATAGGGTTAAAACCCTCCGCAATAGAGACATTTTTTGGATATATAATTTACGCAGCTATCAGCCGCATGGTCTAAATTTTAGATCTGATATCATCCTACATTATGATTAATATTGCACCTCTTTTCTGTAATATCATACCAATTCTATATATTACCTCCAGATATGTATTTTGTCATCATTCGAGCACATAGAGCTTTCTCTTGTATTGTATGCAATATAACATATATATTCTTGTGTTTGTGCATATTTGTAATTTTATTGTTAAGTTTGTCTGATGTTTTTCACAACGTTCGAGCTATTGAGGGTCAATGGACTTTCTATTCGTTAGCCAGTCAAGCCGTACCTGTGAAACACCATACAAAAAGGTGGTTGATCTCCACCCAGCTATCTGTTTGACAAAGGGTCACGTGACCCGAAACGCGTCACATTCTATCGGGAGGTATCATCCTGTTACCTGCTTATACCTCTTGAATAAATCTGAAGACCGTGCGCTGGCTCCTGCTTTCTTTCTTCCTATATCCGAGGAGATTGCCAGGCGCAGGGAAAGGAGTAGCTGACTATTTTCCATTTCCGTTTTTATACTAAGATAATACCCAATATCCGATCTTCCTCTGGCCTAACGAGAGACATCCGCGAGGCCCACGGAGGTGATCCCTCGACTATTACCATTGTGGGCATAGAAAAAGTCGCACTACCACGTAGGGGAGGTGATTGGGACTGGCTGGTGATATCACAGGAGGCATTCTGGATACTGTCTCTGGACTCCCGTGCACCCAACGGACTCAACTATCGAAATGATCTCATGTATATTTATTGACGTAGTATCACTATACCTTTATAGATATATATCTCTTTATTTATTAGTTACCATCTGGGATCTTTAGTAGTTGCATTCTCACCTGGGTCTATCCTCAATCGTTCTTGATCCTCATGATCTCTCACATGTATATTTGTGATTTTTCATCTGCATATATATCTATTTACATTTAATTTATTTTTTCATTTATTCAATTATGCTTTCTGTTACTGCTACTTATCATATACAAGGTAGCGCTATTCACATCTCACTTCAGAGCTATATATATGCATCCTTTCATTTAGGTGCCATTGGTTATTTCCATTGCCATTATAACTATTCCCAACACTTCTTTCTGGCATGCTATAAAGGTGTATTAGACCAGTTTCATATTTATTTTTTCCTTTATTTCTCTTGTATATTGTATCTATTGCTGAATGTGGACTTATTTTCTCTTACCTCCGTTACCTATGGTTACGGTCAAAATAGTGCACTATCTATTGCATATTTTTCAATTTACTCACAGGGCTGACCAGCTCGTGTTCCCAAATTTTGCATTGTGTCTATGGATTGGGTCATCTTTTGCCATGTTCCACACTTGTGAGCGTTATTATGACACATGTCTATTACTAGTCTATATTTATCTTTATTGTAGATGATTTAAGACACTGTGTTTATCATCTAATTTCATTTATTTTATATCTGTTCATTTTTCATATTTTATTTTTTCTATTTGTTGTGCCTTCTATTTGTGATCAGATGATAGACGATATATATTACAATTTTGTTATATGTTGACTCATGCGACCACTCATGAATATATACTCTTGAAATATCCATCCATACGAACATATTATGGTTAATGTGCACCGCATACGTTGTGCTTTTGGTCCTCAGTCTTTTGTATTGTATATTTTTTCTACTGCAACACTGGTTGCTATAAACTACTACATGGTTGTTAGTTTGTTTACTTACTTGTCTTACGTCAGGGTGTTTCCCCACCTGGCGGCAATTAACTTCTATGGCCAGGCTCCACAGGAACTGACATCACACGTCGGTGTCTGTGGGAGCCACTCCTCCATACTCAGGTCATTAGTATAATAACCTTTCTTTTATCTGCATTACTTGCCATGACTAAGAACTAGCAAGTTCGAAATGCGTCGGCGTTCATTTTAGCATACCCATGGGGTTTTTGTTTTTTTCTCTTTGTTCCATGTTTTTAACTATGTGAAGTAAAAGCTGAGTTTGGAAATAAACCTTATAGGTCTGATAGGTTACACAATCAGGTCTAAAGCAGCATCTTTTAAGGACATATATGTTCTTAACCCAGACGACCCCTGCCTTCCTCCAATTATCAAACCCTTTTACCTTTTTAATTTCCCCTAATTTTTGATTGTCCCACAGTTGTCCGTAATCAGACAGGTTTTCCTAGCTTGTTTTACTTTGTTCCATTTTTTTTGAATAAATAAACAAGTATACAAATTCATATTTTTGGGCAAGTTCCCCTTTCTCTATTAAGGCTCCAATACTAGTTACTGTGTCAGACTGGCGGGCGCCCAAAAATTTGCATATGCGATTTATTCTCATATGCGAAAATTTGCATATGCAAATTTCCACGCATATTGATCCCTCCCTTCTTTTAGCTCTTTTATCATGCGATATTGCGCATGCACATGAGAATTTTAAGGTGAATGCGCATGCAAATTTTATGGTGCATAGTAAAAAAAGGCAGTGAATATTGTGACTATGCAATTTTGCAAATATATGAGGAATATTTGTCCATATATTCGTGAAATATTGCAAATTCGAATATGGCCTATGCCGCTCAACACTAATCATTAAGAAAATCAAAGCATTGTCAGCATATAGAGCGATCTCATTAGAATATTGACCGTACTTGAAACCTCTTATATTTGGAGTAGCTCGGACACATGCTGCAAGGGGCTCCATCGCCACTGCAAATAAAAGTGGAGATAGTGGACACCCCTGTCTGGTTCCTCTATATAATGAAAAACCATCTGACAGTACCCCATTCGCTCAAATTTTTGCTGTAGGATTAACATATAATAATTGAATCCAAAATATAAATTTGGGGCCAAAACCCATTTCCCTCAGAGTCAGCCAGAGATAGTCCGACGGAACCTGAAGACTCAGAAACAATTTTCAAATATTAATCAAGGTAGATCCGAAGGGCATGAATCCTGCCTGGTCAGGGTGAATACAGAACTTATTACTTTATTTAATCTGGCAGCAAATATTTTGGCAAGGAGTTTAACATAGCTACATAATAAGGAGATGGGTCTGTATGAATCAGGAGCCTGCAGGTCCTTGCCTATTTTGGGTATGACAACAATTATTGCCTCTCTCATTGAGGGAGGAAATATCAACATCTCCAGAGCATTATTAAAAACTTTTAGCTAGTGCTACCTTCACATTTTTTAATTAATGTACAAGCTGCATGAGGAGACCATATAGTGGCTGAATGACACAGCCTGGAGTTTGCGGCAGCATGAGGAGACCATATAGTGGCTGAATGACACAGCCTGGAGTTTGTGGCAGCATGAGGAGACCATATATTGGCTGAATGACACAGCCTGGAGTTTGCGGCACCAAGAGGAGACAATATGGTGGCTGAATGACACAGCCTGAAGTTTGCGGCAGCATGAGGAGACCATATAGTGGCTGAATGACACAGCCTTGAGATTGCGGCAGCATGAGGAGAACATATGGTGGCTGAATGGCATAGCCTAGAGGTGGCGGCAGCATGAGAACATATGGTGGCAGAATGAGACAGCCTGGAGGTGGCAGCATCAGCATCAGGAGTCCTGAAAGTGACCTGGTGACAGAGTGGTGCACTGGGAGGCAATACCAGTACCCGGCGACGAAGGTGGGTGAAAAAAGGTCTGATGCGGAGGAATGTTTGTAAATGGGAGCAGCGCCTTAAATATGTTTTGCACTATCCATATTTGTGATGTGCTGGTGTAGCACCATGGTCAATCTACTCTGATGCATCAGGCATTGGTGGGTGGAAATCCTGGCTGACCCATGCCTGATTCATCCTCACAAAGATCTCCACATTTTTGGTGGAAAGACGAGTTCTCCTTGGGGTGACTATGGCCCCCGCCACACTAAACACCCGCTCTGATGGTACACAACTGGCTGGGCAGGACAGAGGGCAAACTCTGCTATTTGCGGCCACAAATCAAGTTTGGGTGCCCAGAAGTCCAGCAGATCTTCAAGGTGTGTTGGCACTGGCATGTAAAGGTATGCCACCATCTGCTGGTTCAGGCCCTGCTCCAGGTCTATCTGCTGCTGATGAGTTGCTCCACTATGCGAGTGAAGAAAGGTACTCATCAGTGAATGTACACTCAGGCTGCTGCTGATGGAGCTGGTACTGCTCCTGTCACCCCACCCCTCCCCGGCAGCCATGGCAGTGGAAGGTGAGCGCAGAGGGCCCCCCTAGTCAAACCTGCGGGTGGATGGACAATGCCGCCGATAGGCATCGGCCAGCTGACTACGTAGGATGTCTCTGTAGTAGGTAAGTTTGTCCTCCTTCTCAGTGGGTGTAAAAAAGGCCCCCATTTTGTGCCGGAAGTGAGGGTCCAATAAGGTGGCGAGCCAGAAGTCATCCCGCTGCCGAATGGTGACAATGGTGAGTATGAATCTTGCCATTTGTGCAAGGGACTCGGAAGGACTCCCTGCCTCCATCTCCAATGCATACTGCCACAGTGTGTCTGGGTCCTCTGTCTTGCCTTCCTCATAACCATCTAGCTCCTCTGGCTGCTCCTGCTCCTCTTCTCCTGACAGATGACTAGAAAAACCGCTCATTTTGTGAAACCTAAACTGTGCTCCACTGTGCCCCTCCCCCTCCTCCTCCTCCTCCTGTAATTCAGCCCTCAAAGGGCTCATTTGGCCATGAGATATAGGTGCCATGTCTTCAGTGCCCTGACCAGCCATCGTTTCCAACACGTGTTGTAGGAAATGAAGCAGTGGAATGACGTCATTCCTTCTGTAATCCTGGCAACTGACTAATAATGCGGCTTCCTCAAAGGGCTTGAGCAGGCAGGTGTCACTTCTGAGCTGCCACTGGTTGACATTAAAGTTACACAGGGGAGTCCCCCAATCCTCTTGGATCATCAAGAAACCAGTGATGGCTTTTCTCTGTTCGTATAGTCGGTCCAACATATGGAGGGTTAAATTCCAACGTGTGGCAACGTCGCAAATCAGACTATGTTGGGGGATACTGTTCTGACCATGCAGCTAAAGGAGGGTGTGCTTTGCGATGTACGAGTGGTTAAGGTGCATGCAAAGTTTCCTTCCCATTGTTAGGGTGTCTTGCAAATGGGGGGGAAGTCTTAAGGAGGCGCTTGACAACCAGATTGAATACACGTGCCATGCAGGGCACATGGCTCAGCCATCCTTGTCGCAGCGCAGACAATATGTTTTTCCCATTGCCAGTCACCATGGTTCCCATTTCCAGTTTTCGTGGAGTAAGCCATGCTCCAATTTATTTATGAATGATTTTTAGCAGTTTCTCCCCTGTGTGACTTCGTTCGTTAAGGCAAATCATGTGAAGAACAGCGTGACACTGCAGTGCTCAGGACACATGGTATGCTGAAGGGGCATTGAGACTTGTCCGTGCAGTGGAGGCTGAGGACCCGGTGGAGGATGAGGAAGCGGAGTCGCACACTGTCACAGGACCAACGGCCTGAGAGCTTGGAGGAGGACGCTGCGAAACCTGTCCAAGTTGCTATTGTGGCTCTGCAGGAACCACATTCACGCAGTGGGCCGTAATGGACATGCATTTTCCCTGACCATAGTTACAGCTCCAGACGTCGGCGCTGCCGTGTACTTTGGTACACACCAACAGACTCAAGGACTGGCCCACCCTCTCTTCCACAAAATTGTACAGGGCTGGTACTGCCTTCTTAGCAAAAAAAATTATGCTTGGGACTCATCCACCTCGGCACAGAACAAGCAATCAGTTCTATGAAAGGTTCACCACTTGAAAAGGGAGGGGCTGCAGCACCAGCAACTTGGACAGGAGCACATTCAGCTTCTGTGCCGTTGGATGAGTGGGCACACACTGTTGTCTCTTGGACATGGCTTTGCCAATGGATTGCTGGCAGAATGACTGACTCAAACTAGGAGGAGTAGAAGCATCTGGAGCGACAGAAGGATGGTATCACACACAGCTCTTTTCGGCTGAGGTGTTGGAGCCTTGGCTGGCTGAAACAGGGAGTGGATGGCCACCGGGTGATGCAGCAGGCTGGACCACCACATCGGAACCATGATTCTCCCTGGCCACTTTATGGTGGTGCAGCATATGTTGACACAGGGCCGTGGTGCCAACATTGGGACCCTGGCCACGCTTCACCTTTTGCCGACATATCTTGCATGTGGCTACGTGAACCTCCTCCAGATGCTTGATGAAAAACTGCCACACCACCGACTAGCTGATTTTCCCACCAACAGTCTGCACTAATTGACTGCTACTGCCGCCGTCTCCAGGAACCCCTGTTCCACTACCTCCGGGGAAGGTAGGCTTCAAAGCAGGTGGTCTCCCCCGGGCACGTTTGGCTTCAGAATTTACACTTCTGCTACCATGCTGACTGCCAACCATGCTACCACCTTGCTGGCTCAGCTGCTGCCTCATGAGCAACCTGCAATCCTGTTCTCCTGATGATGATGAAGCCCCTTCTGCACCCGGCTCCCAATTGAGATCTACTTCATCATCATTATCAACAAGTTTCTGCACATCACTGATGTCCTCCTCAGGTTCCTAAACAGTGTCTGCTTCAGGACCCTGAACGCTGGCAACTCTACTTCCCACGTCACTCTCCTCATCACTACTTGGCCTCGTAGCAGAGGAAGCGGCAAATTTCTCCTCCACTTCTGGGCTGGCAATAGCTGCTGACGGTCCTCTATTAGACCGTTCTTACTGAATAGTGGAGCTGAACCCACAGCATAAGATACTTCTGTAGGGGAGGGAACAGCATAGGAAAGAGGCAATGGGAGGATAGAGACTGCTCCCGGGCCAGGCCAACTAAGGGTTGTATCTGAGGAACCCACCGACTGTTGACTGGGGGAATCAGATGTCACTTGTGATGAAGTGGTTGACCGTGTTAACCAATCGATGACGGCAGATGGGTTGCTGGTCGAGACACGAACGCAAGCTGATATCGGGAGATCAGGCCTCTTGCTGCGACTCCTGCTGCTACTTGCCCCTAATCTGCTGTGACCTCTGCCTGCACCTGATAAATTTAGGCCTCTGCCACTCCTCTGTGCACATCCATCCTGGCACTTCTCTTCCTGACATATTTAGTGCATATACGAGGGGAGTACAATACGCTTCACTACGCTTAAAACAGTATTTGTCCAGAACAGCAGCAGGTATGTACTTTTGGCTGGCCTTTTACAGTAAATAGACAGTAACTGAGACTTTAACATGAACAAAATAGTACACCACTTAGATGTCCATATGGGGTATGCACTTATGAGGGGAGAAAAATGCGCTACAGTATGCTTAAAGGGGTACTCCGGTGCTTACGCATCTTATCCCCTATCCAAAGGATAGGGGATAAGATGCCTGATCGCGGGAGTCTTGCAGCTGGGGACGCCCGTGATCATGCACACGGCACCCCGTTTGTAATCAGTCCCCGGGGCGTATTCGCTCCGGGTCTGATTAAGGTGAACCACAGGGCCGGCGCGTGACTTCATGCCTCCGCCCCCGTGTGACGTCACGCTCCACCCCTCAATGCAAGCCTACGGGAGGGGGCGTGATAGCCCTGACCCTGCGGTCGACCGTTATCAGACCCGGAGCGAACACGTTCTGGGGACTGATTACAAACGAGGTGCCGCGCGCATGATCACGGGCGTCCCCAGCTGCGGGACTCCCGCGATCAGGCATCTTATCCCCTATCCTTTGGATAGAGGATAAGATGTGTAAGCACCGGAGTACCCCTTTAAAAAAGTATTGGTTTACAACACAAGCCAGTGAGTACTTTTGCCTTGACTTTCACAGTATCTATGCCCTTGAGACTTTAACAGTACGCTTAAAAAAGTATTTGTGCACAACACCAGCAGAACACGCCAGTGCTGCAGCACACAGTCGCTGTGTACTACACCCAAAATTGCACTTTCTCTCTTAATTTCACTCCCTTCCCTATCATTGCTTCTAGGCAGGATTTGTGCTTGAGCTGAATCGCTGCTGTTTTTCTGTGCATTCTGTAATGGAATGCTGTAGACAGTGAATGGGAGGCAAATCACTGCAGTAAGAATGCTTTTCTGTGAAACACACTGCTTTCTGTCCTGCTCTCTGTGCAACAGAACACTGACTAAACTAGGAGGTGAATCTCTGCTGAAAAAATCTTTTCTATGCAACAAACAGCGCTGTCTGTCCTTATCTATCTCTCTGCAGTGAAAGGCTGAAGTGACTGGCCACAATATGGCTGCCAATTATATAGGTCTGTGACATCACAGGGGTTACTGGCTGCTGATAGGCTGCATCCTGCATGTGATTAAGGATCATCCTGCCTACTCTTGTTCTCGCCCCCCCCCCCAGGATTCCTTACCCCATGTCCTCACATGTGGGTCCACCATTTTAGATGGCCTGGAGCCTGGACTGCACTAAATGGAGTTTAATGAAGCGATTTGCATGATAGAATCGTGGCGATATTCGCATTCATTGTGAATCTAATTTTTTCCTGAAATTCGGAACGAATTTGGATTTGTCAGATTCGATTCACTCATCCCTAGCCTTGGAGATAAAATATAATATTCTTACTGCTTGCAACCACTATTAGGAGAAGCTTAGGAGTGTATATACATGATATAGAAAACAATACAGTAAGCTTCTCTTTCTGATACAGCCAAATTTGTATAGTTTATACAGTTTGTTGTATCCAAAAGCTAGGAAAGATAGAAAGGTGATAAACAATGGTCACAAATTTTTACCCGTTACCATATCCCACTGTACATATATGGTGGACATACATTAAAGTAGTATGACATGAGCTTATAAGTTGAGGCTATTCCACACCACATGGTTGTTATCTGCTATCAGCTTTGGTCACCAATCGGCTTTGTTATTGAAATGAGATGGGTTGGAGTGCAATATCTCAAGCAATCTGATGCCAAACATTAACCCCTTAAGGGTCGGGGTTTTTTCCGTTTTTGCATTTTCGTTTTTTGCTCCTTGCCTTTAAAAAATCACAACTCTTTCAATTTTGCACCTAAAAATCCATATGATTGCTTATTTTTTGCGCCACCAATTCTACTTTGTAATGACATCAGTCATTTTGCCCCAAAATCTACGGTGAAACGGAAAAAATAAATCATTGTGCGACAAAATAGAAAAAAAAGCGCCGTTTTGTAAATTTTGGGGGCTTCCATTTCTACGTAGTACATTTTTCGGTAAAAATGACACCTTATCTTTATTCTGTAGGTCCATACGATTAAAATGATACCCTACTTATATAGGTTTGATTTTGTCGTACTTCTGGAAAAAATCATAACTACATGCAGGAAAATTAATACGTTTAAAATTGTCATCTTCTGACCCCTATAACTTTTTTATTTTTCCGTGTATGGGGCAGTATGAGGGCTCATTTTTTGCGCCGTGATCTGAAGTTTTTAACGGTGCCATTTTTGCATTGATAGGACTTAAAAAGTGACCAAAAATGCACTATTTTGGACTTTGGAATTTTTTTGCGCGTACGCCATTGACGGAGCGGTTTAATTAACGATATATTTTTATAATTCGGACATTTCCGCATGCAGTGATACCATATATGTTTATTTTTATTTACACTGTGTTTTTTTTATGGGAAAAGGGGGGTGATTCAAACTTTTAATAGGGGAGGGGTTAAATGATATTCATTCACTTTTTTCACTTTTTTTTGCAGTGTTATAGGTCCCATAGGGACCTATAACACTGCACACACTGATCTTTATCATTGATCACTGTTTTCTCATGGGAAACCAGTGATCGATGATTCTTCCGCATGACTGCTCATGCCTGGATCTCAGGCACTGAGCAGTTATTCGGCGATCGGACAGCGAGGAGGCAGGTAGGGGCCCTCCCGCTATCCTGTAAGCTGTTCGGGATCCCAAACAGCCCACTGAGTTAACCGGCACTTTTTACTTTCGATTTTAGCCGCACGGCTCAGCTCTGAGCGCACGGCTAAAGGGTTAATAGCGTACGGCGCCGCGATCGGCGCTGCGCACTATTAGCGGCGGGTCCCGGGTTCACTATGATGCCGAGCCCGCCATGATATGATGCGGGGTTACTCTGTAACCCCGCGTTATATCACTGGAGCAGGACCAAGGACATACCGGTACGTCCTTGCTCCTTAAGGGGTTAAAGGGGTACTCCACTGGCCAGTGTTCGGAAGTAAATGTTCCGAATGCTGTTTTCGGGCTGTGAGGATCGGCCACGCCCCTTGTGACACCACGGCCACGCCCCCTCAACGTGACGGGCTTCCCCCACAGCGCGAAAACAGCGTTCGGAACATTTACTTCCAAATACTGGCCAGTGGAGTACCCCTTTAAACCCCCAAATGTAGTCAATGTGACCATGGCATCTAGACGGTTAGAAGAAATGCACTGGCTAATTCCAGGGTCATTACTCCCCCAGAACGTAATAGGGGATTATCAATTTGACAGTTTAATGTTATACAATATATTGCAGTGAACTATACAAGCAATGTGCAAGGGGGTCAAATGGGACTAAATAACATGGAATAAAAAGTTATCAAAAAGTCCCATCTTCCTCAATTGTACAAACACAACTACACACCACACAAAAACAAAAATACTTAACAGCTCCGTAGGTGGAACTATAATAAAGAATTAGATAATGGCAATACAAAGCATTTTAGTTTTTAATTTTCAAAAGTATAAAAAATTATGAAAACTATATAAAAATAGTATTATTGCAATTGATAACATGGCTAAACAGTGGCATTAATATGAAAGCCTTCAAAAGTTGCAGAATGTTATTTTATTTTTCCCCACAAATAATTTTTTCTTGGTTGTAATACATTATATTGTGTGGTAAAACAAAGGATGCTGTTATTTGTTTTGCAAAATATACACCCTTATATTGCTCCAGAGATAAAAAAAAAAAAAAAATAATAATAATTAAAATAAAAGAATTGAGGCTTTTAGAAGGTAAGGAGGATACAACTAGAACACAAGAAAGAAAATTGGCATGGTCATTAAGGGGTTAAAACCTGTTACATACTTCGGTTAAAACTGTAATTTTAACATGTGAATTGGTTCCAGCTCAATGTGATGATTTATTGTGTAATGAAACAAAAGAAAACAATACGATAAAAATGGAAAAAGATTCCTGATGAAGATCCAGTTCAGGATTGAAAATTACCCTTCTCGACATCTGTGCCTTCACACAATCCTGTTTAAAGGGGTACTCCGGCGCTAAGACATCTTATCCATTATCCAAAGGATAGGGGATAAGATGCCTGATCGCGGGGGTCCCGCCGCTGGGGTGACCTTGCACGCTGCATGCTGCACCCCATTACAATCAGTCACTGGAGCATGTTTGCTCCGGGTCTGATTACTGGCGATCACGGGGCCGGAGCATTGTGATGTTACAACCCCGCCCCCGCGTGACATCACACGGAGCGGGGCCGTGACATCACAATGCTCCGGCCCCGTGATCGCCCCCTCCCATAGGCTTGCATTGAGGGGCGGAGCGTGACGTCACACGGGGCGGGCCGTGATGTCACAATGCTCCGGCCCCATGATTACTGGCAATCACGGGGCCGGAGCATTGTGATGTCATGACCCCGCCCCCGTGTGGCATCACACAGGGCGGCGCCGTGACATCACAATGCTCAGGCCCCGTGATCGCCCCCTCCCATAGGCTTGCATTGAGGGGGTGGAGCGTGACATCACAAGGGGGCAGGGCTGTGACGTCACAATGCTCCGGCCCCATGATTGCCAGTAATCAGACCTAGAGCGAACATGCTCCAGGGACTGATTGTAACGGGACCCCTGCGATCAGGCATCTTATCCCCTATCCTTTGGATAGGGGATAAGATGTCTTAGCACTGGAGTACCCCTTTAAGTTCTACTGGCAGTACTTTTTCCCTTATGGCTTGGTTTTTGCTCTGATATTGCATTGTAAGAATTTATATACACAATGGTACCAAGGGTACCATTAAAAATGTTGTTATCATTTACCATACATAGGTCAAATAACAAATAAATTATGATACCTTATTGGTTCATAAATCATAAAAAACTGTCTTTGGTAGTAAGTCTTGATTATAAGGTTCTGCTATTAAGCAGGCCTATTAAGCAGGCCTAACACCGGCATAAGCAGTGAGTGTGAGGCTACTGATAGTAGCTGACACACACTGCTCTGAAGTGAGCACAGCTCCTACGCTCACTTCAAAGCCGCTTACAGATTAATAGCATACAGGTACTCCTTGGGCCTTAAGTACCACAACGCAATACCGTACCTGTACACCCTTTGCTCTTAACAGGTCGAATTTGAACATGCCTCAGTTTTCTTCATTAGCCCAATTTTCTATCTTTTATACATTTTATAAGGGACTTCTTGTTTCTGCTTTACACTCTAGATGGAAATTCAGCCAATTCTATCTCCCTCACACTGTATAGGAGGTTCTTGTGGGTTAAGTGGGTGGGGTTATAATTAGCTGAATTGCTGGTTAAAAAGTACAGTAGAAACAGGAAGTCCATTGTAGGATGTAGACTAGACAGGAAGTTGGGCTAATGTAGACAAGAGAGCAGGCAGTCGGCATCAGAAATAGGAGGAAAGCATGAAAGCTTACAGAAAAGTAGCAAAATAACTAAATGTACCAAAATATTTTATAAAATAATTTATAAAGCTAAGTTTACAGCTACGTCACAGCTCCATTCAGGAGCTCCGTCACAGAGTCTGCTCATGACTTTAAAAAAACTGAGCTGGACTGTCCGCTGCACAACAGACACTATCAGATCCTAACGGATCCCATTGACTTTTAATGGGGTCTGTCTGTTTTTTTTATCTAGTGTTCATTAATTTTGAATGAAAAAAAAAAAATCAGTTTTCAGTATTTTTTTTCTCCCCGGTAATGTCCCGCTGTTTGAACAGAAACTGTACTAGTGCACTATTGTCAGCTTTTATTGATGTGTAGGTGTCACAGCAGGTACATGTCCGTTGCGTTCGCATGTATTTAGCATTTACATGTATAGTACTAATTTGATGCATGTTGATAGCGTCGGTATTATATAAAACATTGCTTAATAGTTAGTACACAAGTTTGGAGCTTGTTCGTACTTTCATTCATGAAAGTAGTCTGAGCATACTCCATTATGTGCATACGGTTAGCATGCTTTGTTAGGTGCATGCAGTGGGCATGTTTCATGTGCATATGTTCTGTTGGCTGTATTAGATGATTTCAGGTGGCATGTTTTAGTATGTGTATACGGTTAGCATGTCATATTCGTGCAGACAGTTAATATCTTGGTCGGAACATATGGTGATTCTGTGTTTTGGTTAGCAGGTTGACACGGTGCACTCGGTTTAATTTATCAGGGGCTTTTGGGTATATAGCAATTATGTTAGCATTTGTTTTGGGTGGGCATTTCTAACCTTTTGCAGTACATACATCTATGTTACAAGTTTCACAGCGCCCACATTCATAGGCGCATACCGAGTACACGTTTCATACTGCCAGCCACTTTCGCAGAGGGGATTCACTATTAGTTGTGGTCGCTTGCAAGGGTCTCATGTTTATAGCATTTCATAATGCAGGTGGTCATAGCAATTATACAGGGCACACGTTCATAACATTTATTCTGTGCATACAGTCATATCAGTTATCATGCAGATTCTCAGTGCATTCACCGTGTAAGCGATTGTTTAGTGCACATTCATAGCATTCATGAGTTCATAGCATTTGCATATGTCATCCATACGGTCAAAGCATTAGTCATCTTATTGCACACACATGGTATATTCCACGCCTGCAGGGTAGACGTTTTATATTGGCGATTGTTGCTGTCACATCTCTGAGCAACATCACGACATATAGGAAGGGTATATATGTCATGGCTGCCATGTTTACAGGAGGATGCACTGCATTGTTACTGACACTTGTCGGTGCAATAGAGTTGTGATTTTAGACCAATTACATCTGCCAAATTGGAAAAGCGATGCATCACATAGGTTATTTCATTGTTAACGTTTCAGAACATTACGACACAACATTAGTTGGGGGTATACACATTGTGCCTGCCACGGCTGCAGGGGGATGTATTACATAAGTTATTGTTACTGACACGTTTTCAGAACAATAATGATACAACATTAGGTGGGAGTATACACTTTATGCCTGCCACACAGGTTATTGTTGCTGACACGTTTTCAGACCAATAACCTCTCGACTTAGGAGGCCGTTGTCTGTTGTGCCTGCCACGTCTGCAGGGGGATGTACGTTATAGGTTATTATTTCTGACACGTCATCAGAGAAATGATGTCACGATATTGGTGGTTGTATACCATTATCTATGCCTCGTCTGCAGGGGGATGCACCACATAGGTCATTTCAGAGCAACAACATCTTGATGCAGTGGTGGTTTTACCCCTTGTGCCTACCACGCCTGCAGGGGGGACCCACATACGTTATTGTTACTGACACGTCTTCAGGCCAATAAAATTTCGTTGTATAGATGCTGGTATGTTTGTGTTGCCATGGCGGTAGGGAGATGCTGGTCATGACTAATCACTTACAGGATAGGGTTATCATGAAGCCATACCAAAGACTTAACAGTATTACATGCTAGTTCTTTTGAGTTTTTGGCCCTTTACAGGCTTTCCCCTATGGCTCCTTATAAGCAATCATGGCAAGGTTTGCTTTATTTGCAGGTATGGTTACACTGTTTGGCAGCCAGGGACACGGATTTAACATGGTTACACATATGTACCTCCACATTGTTGCATGCTTCGTCATGCGAGGGAGCATGGTATTTTGTAATAACCATAGGCAACCTTGTCAAATGCTTGGGGTTAGGACGAGGTACGTAATGAGTTATTGTTACTGCTGTTTTTTTGGCCCACTATAGGCATGCCCATGGTCGGGGTTTTGGGCACACATCTAACCGCAGTTGTTACTGTTATTATTATTAATATTGTTTTTGTTGTTCTATTCCTCTTATTTTATCATTAATCCTGTGATTAGTCTCAGGTACATCTCTTACGCTTGTAGCCACGACCACAAGTGTAAGCCTGTTAAGGCTGTATTTGTGGGAGGGGCGAGTTTGATACATAAACTGCTCACAGGTAGGGCATGTCGTACTTTTAACGAGACCTGCCCAACCCCCCCATATTCTTATCATTCTCTATTGGGTAGGCCCACTATAAGCGGGCCCACGGTTGCAGTTTTGGGCACACATCTAACCGCTGTAATTATACTTATGATTATTTGTTGTTACTGTTATTATTATTAATATTGTTGTTGTTCTATTCCTCTTATTTTATCATTTATACTGTGATTAGTTTCAGTTACATCTCTTACGCTTATAGCCACGACCACAATTGGAAGACCCCTTAAATCAGAAAGACACCTTTATTATTTGAAACATCTCATCCTTATCTCCTATCGGTTGCATTGAGATATCCAACTGCTTTTCAGAAGAACACAACTGATATGCGAAGCTTCCTTACAACTTATATTACATTTCATGATAAAAACCAAAATAATCATTGTCAGACCTACAGTACAGCTTCAAATGTATTCATAACAAGAATTTCCAGGTCATCCGATTTTATGCCTTATATTGACCCATATTTCAGGGCACATTGGAATGAGCACATCAAACGTTTTCTGCCACCATTTTATTTATTTATATGGTAGAAGATCATATGAGACTAAACAGTAATAATGATACATTAAACAGCAAAGGGAGAGCACATGGAGGCACAGAGGGAACGTGGGTTTCCAGGAGTTCGGTGAATTTTCAAAGTGACAGACCATTTATTTCTCAGTTGGTTATCTTTGTTCTTTGTAACCAAATGGATGTAAAGAACACTTACATACTGATGTTTTTATGCAGTCAGTAGGGGGCATATTTACAACAAAACCACAAGGCATTGAAGCGAAAAATTAAAAGAAAGTTTTCTAAATCAAATGAAAAAGTTTTACAGCTGTAAAACGTTATTATAACTTTGTGCATGTGATATCAAGGAGAGTCACAGATTTAATTCCAGGCATACTATTTTATTACTAAGTTCAATGTATAATTAGTTTATTATACAGTAGGCTATTAAAGGGGTTCTCCTGTTCGATATAATGATGGCCTATCATGAGGATAGGCCATTAATATCTGACAAGCTGGGTGCTGACATCTGGTACCCCCAACGATCTGCCATCTTTGTCTTTCTTCTTTCACTAGTATTAGCTAGCCCTCCAATCAGCTATTGATAGAAAATCAATATATGGTGTTGGAGAAACCCTTTAACCCCTTAAGGACATGCACCTTAAATGTACGGTTGCTTCTAAAAAGTACTTAACGCACAGCGCCATACATTTAAGGCACAGCTTTCCTGGATCACCGCGTCTCCGGACGCAGTGATTGGAACGGGATGACTGCTGATATCAATCAGCAGCCATCCTGACATATCGCCCAGGGGGTTCCTGAGATGCCGCCCATGTCGGCGATCCCTGCAAACCGGTCAATTCAGACCACGATTTGTGGCTATTCCGGGTCAATCTGGTCTCTGGTGACCCGAAAAAAAAGGTTGAGGGTCCGAGACAGCCCCATTCACCCTTACCCAGCAGGAGTGAGGTGGCACAGGTGCCGCCTCACGATCACGTGATTGATCGGTCGAAACGACAGATAAATCACGACCCTGCTGGGCGGTGATCGGGCAGCGATCATGGCGGCAATCAGGGTCGGTGGGGGTCTCTTACCTGTCCCTGGTCCGACGGGGGTCCCCTCTGGTGCGGTGGTGGCGACAGGAGCAGCAGGATCAGTGGGGGCAGCGGCGGCGGTCCCGGCGGAAGGATACAGCAGGTGGTGAGGTCTGTTCACCTCCTGCTGTTGCTTAGCAACAACTAACAGTTTGCAAAACCAAAGGGCATGCTGGGAGTTGTAGTTTTGCAACAGCGGGAGTTCCAACTACAACTCCAGCAGGCAACAATCAGAATGCATTCAGGCAACAATCAGCATGCATTGACAGTCAAAGGGCATGCTGAAAGTTGTAGTTTTGCAACAGCTGGAGGCACACTGCTACAACTCCCAGCATGCCCTTTGGTAGTATGTGCATGTTGGGAGTTGTAGTAAAGCAACAGCTGGATGCACACTTTTTCATAGAAAAAATGTGCCTCCTGTTATGGCATAACTACAACCCCCAGCATGCACAGACTACCAAAGGGCATGCTGGGGGTTGTAGTTATGCAACAGCGGGAGGCACATTTTTTCTATGAAAAAGTGTGCATCCAGCTGTTGCATAACTACAACTCTCAACATGCACAGACTACCAAAGGGCATGCTGGGAGTTGTAGCAGTGTGCCTCCAGTTGTTGCAAAACTACAACTCTCAGCATGCCCTTCGACTGTCAGTGCATGCTGATTGTTGCAGTTTTGCAACAGATGGAGACACATTTGTGATGAAACAGAGCTTGTATCCTAACTCAGTGTTTCATAACCAATGTGCTTCCAGCTGTTGCATAACTACAACTCCCAGCATGTATGGTCTGTCAGTGCATGCTGGGAATTGTAGTTTTGCAACAGTTGGAGATTTGCCCCCCCCCCCCTCCATGTGAATGTACAGGGTACATTCACATGGGCGGGTTTACAGCAAGTTTTCTGCTGCAAGTTTGAGATGCAGCAAATGTTCCCGCCTCAGCTCAAACTCCCCAAAGAGACTCCCCAAAAGACTCCCCAAAATTTGTAACGCAATGTTCCTGAATACGGAAATACCCCATATGTGTGCGTAAAATGTTCTGCGGACACACAACAAGGCTCAGGAATGAGAGCACACTATGTACATTTGAGGTCTAAATTGGTGACTTGCACAGGGGTGGCTTTACAGCGGTTCTGACATAAATGCAAAACAATAAATACCCAGATGTGACCCCATTTTGGAAACTACATCCCTCACGGAATGTAACAAGGGGTAGAGTGAGCCTTAACACCTCACAGGTGTTTGACACATTTTCGTTAAACTTGAGTGTGAAAATGAAAAAAAAAATTTTTCACTAAAATGCTGGTGTTACCCCACATTTTTCATTTTCACAAGGGAGAATAGGAAAAAAGCCCCCCAAAATTTGTAGCCCCATTTCTTCTGAGTAAGAACATACTCCATATGTGGATGTAAAGTGCTCTGCGGGTGCACTACAAAGCTCAGAAAAGGAGCGCCATTGGGATTTTGGAGAGAGAATGGGCCACTCCGGTTTTTATCTGGTTATTTTGGCGCAGAGTGTCTGAGACATGTCTGCGCCAGTCTGCACCAGTTTGCGACAGTGTGGGCCTGAAAAATCCAACAAATGCGACATTGCACTGTGAAAAGAGCCTGAAGAGCACTTTATATCCACATATGGGGTTAAAAATTTTGGGAGGCTTTTTCTCCAATTACCCCTTGTGAAAGGTAAAATTTGGGGTAACACCAGCATTTTAGTGAAAAAAATCTAATTTTTCATTTTCACATCCAACTTTAGCGGAAATTTGTCAAACACCTGTGGGGTGTTGAGGCTCACTGTACCCCTTGTTACGTTCCTTGAGGGATGTTGTTTCCAAAATAGTATGCCATGTTTTTTTTTCTTTGCTGTTCTGGCACCAGAGGGGCTTCCTAAATTTGACATGCCCCCCAAAAACCATTTCAGCTAAATTTGCTTTCCAAAAGCCAAATGTGACTTCTTCTCTTCTGAGCATTGTAGTGCGCCCGCAGTGCACTTGACGACCCCACATTGGTTATTTCCATATGCAGAAGAGATTGGGTTACAAATTTTGGGGGGCATTTTCTCCTATAACCGCTTGTAAAAATGAAACATTTGGGGGAAAACCAGCATTTTAGGGAAAAATGAAAAAAAATATATTTACACATCCAATTTTAATGAAACGCCGTCAAACACCTGTGGGGTGTTAAGGCTCACTGGACCCCTTGTTACATTCCTTGAGGGGTGTAGTTTCCAAAATAGCATGCCATGTTTTTTTTTTTTTTTTGCTGTTCTGGCACCATCAGGGCTTCCTAAATGTGAAAAACATAATCTCCAAAATCCTATTGTCGCTCCTTCCCTTCTGAGCCTTGTAGTGCACCTACAGAGCACTTGACATCCACATATGAGGTATTTCCTTACTACAGAAAGATTGGGGGTCTGTTTCTCCTTTTACCCCTTGTAAATTTTCAAAAACTAGGTCTACAAGAACCTGAGAGTGTAAAATTTGAAGATTTAGAATTTTCTCCTTCACCTTGCTGCTATTCCTGTGAAACACCTAAAGGGTTAACAAACTTTTTGAATGTCAGTTTTTATAATGGGGTAATTTATGGGGTATTTCTAATATGAAGGCCCTTCAAATCCACTTCAAAACTGAACTGGTCCCTGAAAAATTCCGATTTTGAAAATGTTGTGAAAAATTGGAAAATTGCTGCTGAACTTTGAAGCCCTCTGGTGTCTTCCAAAAGTAAAAACATGTAAACTTTCTGATGCAAGTATAAAGTAGACATATTGCATATGTGAATCAATATATCATTTATTTGGAATATCCATTTTCCTTACAAGCAGAGAGTTACAAAGTTAGAAAAATTCTACATTTTTTTAAATTTTCATGAAATTTGGGGATTTTTCACCAAGAAAGGATGCAAGTAGCGAAGAACATTTAACACTGTGTTAAAGTAGAATATGTCACAAAAAACAATCAGAATAATCGGTAAAAGCATCCCAGCGTTATTAATGCATAAAGTGACAGTGGTCAGAATTGCAAAAAAGGGCTCTGTCCTTAAGTTGAAAAAGAGCTCAGTCCTTAAAGGGGTTAATATTCTGGCAGTGTTAGCTTGTACCTGGGCAAAGAATTAGGAGCTCTGTATCAGAAAAAAAAAGAAAATATACTCAGAAAATAATTAGCACGGCATGGTTGGGACGATATACATAAAAAAGGCAAAGTGTTAGGAACATGTTCACACAATTTTTTTTTTTTTTTACAGGAAATCCATTATGATTTCTACTTCAAAAACCATGCAGTTTACCTGAAAAACACATCTCCCATTGAGAGACATCTAACTGAATGGAAAAAGATGTGATCTGCCATTTTTGCTTCTTAGTCCTGCTTTAAAACTTTCCTTGAAGTCAATATGAGCTTCATGACAGTACTCCACCATGCTAATCACGGTTTACAGAGAACTGCAGTGCAGCATTTCCCATCTGCAAGATTGTTACCCTTGTGCACATATCCTACGTAAAAATATGTCACTACAATATGTTGTAAAGTTGTAGCCAGGGTTGTAACAATCAGAGTCAAAGGGGGTAAAACCAAGACGGGGCCTGCGGGAGAAAGGGTCCACATGGGCATCCGGGACATATTTTTTAATGGGGCTTTATATTATGTGAGCAGTGTGGGGGGCATCCTTTTTATAGGGGTAATGTGGGGCCCATACTTCTTTACGTATACAGTGTGGGGGCCAGATTTATTCATTTATGTAAGGGCCATTTTTCTTTATAGGGGTACATTGAGGGCAGTGAGGGGTCCATATTGCTTCATGAGGCACAGTGTGGAGGCCTAACTTTATTATAGGAGTACAGAGGGGCCAAACTACTATGTGGGGGTGCACAGGGGACTAGTTGCCATATAAAGGTACAGAGAGGGGTATATTTCTATACGGGGCACATAGGGGCCTAACTACTATATAAGCATACACAGAAGTCCTAACCACTACATTGGGGCACATAGGGGCCTAGCTACTATATGGAGCAAAGAGAGGCATAATATTATGCACAGAAGTGGCCTGTTTACTATTTGGGGCCCAGTTACTGTGTGGGGGAACAAAGTGGGCAACCCCTTAGGGACTAAGCCCATTTTCACCTTAAAGGGGTACTACTGTGCTGACAACTTATCCCCTATCTAAAGGATAGGGGATAAGTTGCCTGATCGCGTGGGGTGTCATTACAAAGAACAATTGGTGACGCAATAAAAACAAGCCCTTACAGTATATGGGTCTGTAGGTGCAAAATTTAAAGCGTTATGATTTTTAGAAGGTGAGGTGGAAAAAATGAAATTACGCACAAACAAAATAAATAAATAGTATGGTACTTAAAGGGGTACTACCGTGCTGACAACTTATCCCCTTTCTCGATTTTAATAACAAAATCTACCACAAAACCCCAAAAATATATATTTCTGGGATGAAATTGAAAAAAAAAAAAAACAATTTGTAACTTTAGGGGTTTCCGTTTCTACACAGTGCAATTTCCGGTAAAAATGACACCTGATCTTTAATCTGTAGGTCCATTCGCTCACAAGGATACCCAATTTATGTATGTTTTATTTTATTTTACTACTTAAAAAAAAAATCTTAACTACATGCACCAAAATGAAGTTTTTGCGCATACAGGGCTATATGAGGGCTAATTTTTTGCGCCGTGGTCTGTAGTTTTTATCTGTACCATTTTAGTTTTGTTGGGACTTTCTTAACGCTTTTTATTAATATTTTTATGGTATATTAAGTGACCAAAAAAGCACAATTTTGGACTTTAGTATTTTTTTTATGTGTACGTCTGTCACGATTCGGCTGGCTGGAGGTGGATCCTCTGTGCCAGAGAGGGATTGGCGTGGACCGTGTTGGTGGACCGGTTCTAAGTTGCTACTGGTATTCACCAGAGCCCGCTACAAAGCGGGATGGTCTTGCAGCGGCGGTAGCAACCAGGTCGTATCCACCAGCAACGGCTCAACCTCTCTGACTGCTGAAGATAAGCGCGGTACAAGGGAGTAGACAAGAGCAAGGTTGGACGTAGCAGAAGGTCAGGGCAGGCAGCAAGGATCGTAGTCAGGGGCAACGGCAGGAGGTCTGGAACACAGGCTAGGAACACACAAGGAAACGCTTTCACTGGCACAATGGCAACAAGATCCGGCGAGGGAGTGCAGGGGAAGTGAGGTATAAGTAGGGAGTGCACAGGTGAACATACTGATTAAGCCTGCTGCGCCAATCAGTGGCGCAGTGGCCCTTTAAATTGCAGAGACCCGGCGCGCGCGCCCTAAGGAGCGGGGCCGCGCGCGCAGGGACAAGACAGACGGGGAACGGGTCAGGTACGGGAGCCGGGATGCGCATCGCGAGCGGGCGCCTCCCGCATCGCGAATCGCATCCCGGCTGTGAGTGATATTGCAGCGCACCCGTTCAGCAGGTCTGACCGGGGCGCTGCGAATGGGAGGATGCTGCGAGCGCTCCGGGGAGGAGCGGGGACCCGGAGCACTCGGCGTAACAACGTCATCAACCATGCGGTTAAACTAACCTTATATTTTAACTCCTTGAGGATGGAGGGCGTAACTTTACAACCTCAGTCCACTCCCGTTCTATAACGCAGGGCCACGGCCGGGACCAGGCTAGTAGCGTGCGGCACTGATCGCGGTGCCGCACTATTAACCCTTTAGACGCGGCATTTAATGTTGAACGCCGCATCTAATGTGAAACTAAAGCACTGCCGGTTAGCTCAGGGAGCTGATCGGGATCGCCGTGGCGAAATCGCGGCATCCCGAACAACTTACAGTACAGCCGGAGGGTCCCTACCTGCCTCCTTGCTGTCCGATCGCCGAATGACTGCTCAGTGCCTGAGATCCAGGCATGAGCAGTCAAGCAGCAGAATCATTGATCAGTGGTTTCCTATGAGAAACCACTGAATAATGTAAGAGATCAGTGTGTGCAGTGTTATAGCCCCCTATGGGAGCTATAACATTGCAAAAAACAAAGTGAAATACAAAGTGAATAAAGATCATTTAACCCCTTCCGTAATAAAAGTTTGAATCACCCCCCTTTTCCCAATAAAAAAAACAGTGTAAATAAAAATTTTAATAAACATATGTAGTATCGCCGTGTGCAGAAATGTCTGAACTATAAAAATATATCGTTAATTAAATCGCACGGTCAATGGCGTATGCGCAAAAAAATTCCAAAGTCCAAAATAGCGTATTTTTGGTCACTTTTTATATAATGAAAAAATAAATAAAAAGTGATCAAAAAGTCCGATCAATACATAAATGGTACCCCTAAAAACTTCAGATCACGACGCTAAAAATTAGCCCTAATACCACCCCATACGCAGAAAAAAAAAAGTTCTAGGGGTCAGAACATGACAATTTTAAACGTATACATTTTCCAGCATATTTTTCAGAAGTATGACAAAATCAAACCTATATAAGTAGGGTATCATTTTAATCTTAGGTACCTGCAAAATAAAGGTAAGGTGTCATTTTTACCGAAAAATGTACTGCAAAGAAATGGAAGCCCACAAAATTTACAAAATGGCATTTTTTTCTTCAATTTTGTCGCACAATGATTTTTTTTCAGTTTCGTCGTAGATTTTGGGGTAAAATGACTGATTTCATTACAAAGTAGAAATGGTGGTGCAAAAAATAAGCCCTCATATGGATCTTTAGCTGCAAAATTGAAAGAGTTATGATTTTTAAAAGGTAAGGAGGAAAAAAACGAAAGTGCAAAAACAGGAAAAACCTCCATCCCCAAGGGGTTAATAGTTTGGACATTTACACACACGGTGGTACCACATATGATTATTTTTATTACATTATTTTATTTAAAAAATGGGAAAAGGGGGTGATTTTCACTTTTATTAGGAAAGGGGTTAATTCACTTTTATTAACTTTTTTTTACATACATGCAATCAAAACATGCAATCTTCTGATTGCATGAACTGATCAGTGCTCTGCCATAGCAAAACACTGATCAGTGTAACCGTCGATTTGCTGCTCTAGACTGCTGCGCAGGCTAGGAGAAGCAGATAGTCAAACGGACAACTGAAGGCAGGTGAGGACCCTCTCGTCGTCCCGTAAGCTGATTGGGACATTGCGATTATGTAGCGAGAGTTCCAATCAGTTCTGCTGAGCTGCCGGGACACTTTCACTTTCTTTTTAGATGCAGCTATCAACATCTTTGATCGTGGCATCTAAAGGGTTAATGCTGGGCATCGGCCCGATCGATGGTGCCCGGAATCAGCCGTGGATCCAGGCTGCCTGTGGAAACCGGGACCCATGGAGTTTAACTCGTTCTCCGCTGGTGAGAATGGTTTAAACCCTGCTAACTCGACCAGGACGGACATGTACGTCCTTGGTCCTTAAGTACCGGGGCATCAGGGCATACCTGTACGCCCTGTGTCCTTGACAGGTTAACGGACCAAGCCCATTTTCACCTTGCTTTTACTTTTCATTCTGATTCCGAGATTTTTTCATGACATATTCTACTTTATGTTAGTGGTAAATTTTCGGCAATACGTGCATGATTTCTTGGTAAAAAATGCAAAAATTTTATGAAAAATTTGAAAATCTTTGTTAACTTTGAAACTCTCTGCTTATAAGGAAAATAGACATCCCAAATAAATTATACTGTTACGCCGAGCGCTCCGGGTCCCCGCTCCTCCCCGGAGCGCTCACGGCGTCTCTCTCCCTGCAGCGCCCCGGTCAGTCCCGCTGACCGGGAGCGCTGCACTGTCATGGCCGTCGGGGATGCGATTCGCACAGCGGGACGCGCCCGCTCGCGAGTCGCATCCCAGGTCACTTACCCGTCCCGGGCCCCTCCTGTCATGTGCTGGCGCGCGCGGCTCCGCTCTCTAGGGCGCGTGCGCCAGCTCTCTGAGACTTAAAGGGCCAGTGCACCAATGATTGGTGCCTGGCCCAATTAGCTTAATTGGCTTCCATCTGCTCCCAGACTATATCTGCTCACTGCCCCTGCACTCCCTTGCCGGATCTTGTTGCCTTGTGCCAGTGAAAGCGTTTAGTGTTGTCCAAAGCCTGTGTTACCTGAACTACTGCTATCCACCTTGACTACGAACCTTGCCGCCTGCCCCGACCTTCTGCTACGTCTGACCTTGCCTCTGCCTAGTCCTTCTGTCCCACACCTTCTCAGCAGTCAGCGAGGTTGAGCCGTTGCTAGTGGATACGACCTGGTTGCTACTGCCGCAGCAAGACCATCCCGCTTTGCGGCGGGCTCTGGTGAACACCAGTAGCCTCTTAGAACCGGTCCACCAGCACGGTCCACGCCTATCCCTCGCTGACACAGAGGATCCACTACCTGTAGCCGAATCGTGACAGTAGATCCGTCCATGGATCCCGCTGAGGTGCCGCTGCCAAGTCTCGCTGACCTTACCACGGTGGTCGCTCAGCAATCGCAGCAAATTGCCCAACAAGGACAGCAGCTGTCGCAGTTGACCGCCACGTTACAGCAACTTCTGCCTCTGCTACAGCAGCAACCATCTCCTCCGCCAGCTCCTGCACCTCCTCCGCAGCGAGTGGCCGCTCCTAGCCTCCGCTTGTCCCTGCTGGACAAATTTGATGGGGACTCTAGACTCTGCCGTGGATTTTTGTCTCAGTGTTCCCTGCATATGGAGATGTTGTCGGACTTGTTTCCTACAGAACGGTCTAAGGTGGCGTTCGTAGTGAGCCTTCTTTCAGGAAAGGCTTTGTCTTGGGCCACACCGCTCTGGGACCGCAATGATCCTGCCACAGCCACAGTCCAGTCCTTCTTCGCTGAAGTCCGTAGTGTCTTCGAGGAGCCAGCCCGAGCTTCTTCTGCCGAGACTGCCCTGCTGAACCTGGTCCAGGGTAATTCTTCAGTAGGCGAGTACGCCATCCAATTTCGTACTCTTGCTTCCCAATTATCATGGAATAACGAGGCTCTCTGCGCGACCTTTAAAAAAGGCCTATCCAGTCGCATCAAGGATGTGCTGGCCGCACGAGAGATTCCTGCCAACCTGCAAGAACTTATCCATTTGGCCACCCGCATTGACATGCGTTTTTCTGAGAGACATCAAGAGCTCCGCCAGGAAAAAGACTTAGATCTCTGGGCACCTCTCCCACAGTATCCGCTGCAATCTACGCCTGGGCCTCCCGCCGAGGAGGCCATGCAAGTGGATCGGTCTCGCCTGACCCAGGAAGAGAGGAATCGCCGTAGGGAAGAAAATCTATGTCTGTACTGTGCCAGTACCGAGCATTTCTTGGTGGATTGCCCTATTCGTCCTCCAGGTCTGAGAAACGCACGCACGCACCCAGCTCACGTGGGTGTGGCGTCTCTTGGTTCAAAGTCTGCTTCTCCACGTCTCACGGTGCCCGTGCGGATTTCTTCTTCAGCCAACTCCTCCCTCTCAGCCGTGGCCTGCTTGGACTCTGGTGCCTCTGGGAATTTTATTCTGGATTCTTTTGTGAATAAATTCCGCATCCCGGTGACCCGTCTCGTCAAGCCGCTCTACATTTCCGCGGTCAACGGAGTCAGATTGGATTGCACCGTGCGTTACCGCACAGAACCCCTCTTGATGTGCATTGGACCCCACCACGAAAGGATTGAATTTTTCGTCCTCCCCAACTGCACCTCTGAGGTCCTCCTCGGTCTGCCATGGCTCCAGCTTCATTCTCCCACCCTTGACTGGACCACCGGGGAGATCAAGAACTGGGACTCTGCCTGCCATAGGAAGTGCCTCTCCCCCCCTCCCAGTCCCGTCAGGCAAGCCTCAGTGCCTCCTCATGGCCCCCGTCCTGGTGACACACTGCCCCGTGTCAGGCTTCGCCCTCTGCCCTCCCTCCCCATTCCCACTCCTGCTGTACTGCCTGCCGTTGAGGAAACCCTCCATTCTTTTCCGGTGTCCTCGTCCCAGGTAAAGCAGTTACCGGACAAAGAAAGGGGGAGACCTAAGGGGGGGGTACTGTTACGCCGAGCGCTCCGGGTCCCCGCTCCTCCCCGGAGCGCTCACGGCGTCTCTCTCCCTGCAGCGCCCCGGTCAGTCCCGCTGACCGGGAGCGCTGCACTGTCATGGCCGTCGGGGATGCGATTCGCACAGCGGGACGCGCCCGCTCGCGAGTCGCATCCCAGGTCACTTACCCGTCCCAGGCCCCTCCTGTCATGTGCTGGCGCGCGCGGCTCCGCTCTCTAGGGCGCGCGCGCGCCAGCTCTCTGAGACTTAAAGGGCCAGTGCACCAATGATTGGTGCCTGGCCCAATTAGCTTAATTGGCTTCCATCTGCTCCCAGACTATATCTGCTCACTGCCCCTGCACTCCCTTGCCGGATCTTGTTGCCTTGTGCCAGTGAAAGCGTTTAGTGTTGTCCAAAGCCTGTGTTACCTGAACTCCTGCTATCCACCTTGACTACGAACCTTGCCGCCTGCCCCGACCTTCTGCTACGTCTGACCTTGCCTCTGCCTAGTCCTTCTGTCCCACGCCTTCTCAGCAGTCAGCGAGGTTGAGCCGTTGCTAGTGGATACGACCTGGTTGCTTCTGCCGCAGCAAGACCATCCCGCTTTGCGGCGGGCTCTGGTGAACACCAGTAGCCTCTTAGAACCGGTCCACCAGCACGGTCCACGCCTATCCCTCGCTGACACAGAGGATCCACTACCTGTAGCCGAATCGTGACATATACATTGATTCACATATACAATATGTCTACTTTATGTTTGCATCATTAACTTGACATGTTTTTACTTTAGGAAGACATCAGAGGGCACTACAAGGCTCAGAAGGGAAGGAGCAACAATGGGATTTTCAATAGTGACTTTTGCTGAAATGGTTTTTGGGGGGCATGTCGCATTTAGGAAGCCCTATGGTGCCAGAACAGCAAACAAATTAAATAAAATAAAAACACATGGCATACTATTTTGGGAAATACACCCCTCAAGGAACGTAAAAAGGGGTACAGTGGCCTTAAAGGGGTACTCTGGTGGAAAACTTTTTTTTTAATCAACTGGTGTCAGAAAGTTAAACAGATTTGTAAATTACTTCTATTGAAAAATCTTAATCCTTCCAGTACTTATTAGCTGCTGAATACTACAGAGGAAATTCTTTTCTTTTTGGAACACAGAGCTCTCTGCTGACATGAAAAAAAATATCTGTAGTTTTCAGCAGCTAATAAGTACTGGAAGGATTAAGATTTTTTAATAGAAGTAATTTACAAAACTTTAATTTTCTGGCACCAGTTGATAAAAAAAAAAAAAAATTAAAAGTTTTCCACCGGAGTACCCCTTTAACACGACACAGGTGTCTGACAATTTTTCGTTAAAGTCAGATGCGTAAATTTAATTTTTTTTTCACTAAAATGCATTTTTCCCCAAAATTTTTCATTTTTACAAGGGATAATAGGTGAAAATGCTTCCCAAAATTTGTAACACCATTTCCTCTGAGTATGGAAATACCCCATATGTGCTCTGCGGGCAAACTGAAATGTTCAGAAGAGAAGGAGCGCCATTGAGAATTTGTTTGGAATGGGATTGGGGCCATGTGCGTTTACAAAGCCTGCATGGTGCCAGAACAGTGGACCCCCCCCCCACATGTGACCCCATTTTGGAAACTGAACCCCTCACAGAATTTAATAGGGCACATTGAGCATTTACACCCCACTGGCATTTGATAGATCTTTGGAACAGTGGACTGTGCAAAGGAAACATAAAATTTTTCATTTTCATGGACCACTGTCCCAAAAATCTGTCAGACACCTGTGGGGTGGAAATGCTCACTGAACCCCTTATTACATTCTGTGAGGGGTGTAGTTTCCAAAATGGGGTCACATGTGGGGAGGTCCACTGTTCTGGCACCACGGGGGCTTTGTAATCACAAACGGCCTTCAATTCCGGACAAATTCTCTCTCCAAAAGCCCAATGGCGCTCCTTCTCTTCTGAGCATTGTAGTTTGCCCGCAGAGCACTTTACATCCACATATGGGGTATTTATTTACTCAGAAGAAATGGGGTTACAAATTTGGGGGGGGGGGCTTTTTTTTCCAATTTTCCCTTGTGAAAATGACAAATTTAGGGTAACACCGGCATTTTATATAAAAAAATTTTTTTTTTCATTTTCACATCCAAATTTAATGAAAATTCGTTAAACACCTGTGGGGTTTTACAGCCCACTATACCCCTTGTTATGTTGCATGAGGGGTGTAGTTTCCAAAATGGGGTTTTCATGTTTTTGCGTTTATGTCAGAACTGCTGTAAAATCAGCCACCCCTGTGCCAATCACCAATTTAGGCCTCAAATGTACATGGTGCGCTCTCACTCCTGAGCCTTGTTGTGCACCTGCAGATCACTTTATGCCCACATATGGGGTATTTCTGTACTCAGAAGAAATTGTGTTACAAATTTTGGAGCCTTTCTTTCCTTCTACCTCTTGTGAAAATGAAAAGTATGGGGCAACACCAGCATGTTAGTGTAACATTTTTTTTATTTCTTTACACTAACTGGCTGGTGTAGACCCTAACTTTTCCTTTTCATATGGGGGAAAAGGAGAAAAAAAACCCAAAATATGTAATGCAATTATGGAAATATATGACAGGGTTCTGAAGTGACAGAGCGCCATGTGCATTTGAAGCCTAAATAAGGGATTTGCATAGAGGCAGACCCAGATGCAAGCATTACAACTGCCTCCACTACCAAAAATATTCTTTGCCAGTGATTCCCAATCAGGGTGTCCCCCCCCACACTGTTGCTAAATTCCCAGCATGCCTGGACAGTCAGTGGCTGTCCGCTAATGTCCGGAAGTTGTTGTTTTGCAGCAGTTGGAGGCTCCGTTTTGGAATCACTGCCGTACAAGAAATTTTTCATTTTTATTGGGGGGGGGGGGGGGGGGGGGGACACAGTGTAAGGGTGTGTGTGTAGTATTTTACCCTTTATTTTGTGTAGTGTAGTGTTTTTAGGTACATTCGCACTGGCGGGGGTTTACAGTGCGTTACCTGCTAGGAATTTGAGCTGCAGCAGGAAAATTTGCAGCAGCCCAAACTTGAAGCAGGAAACTCACTGTAAACCCCCGCCCATGTGATTGTACCCTGTACATTCACTTGGGGGGGGGGGGGGGGCAAACCTCCAGCTGTTGCAAAACTACAACTCCCAGCATGGACTGACAGACCGTGCATGCTGGGAGTTGCACTTTTGCAATAACTGGAGGCTGTCACGATTCGGCTTCCAGGTAGTGGATCCTCTGTGCCAGAGAGGGATTGGCGTGGACCGTGCTAGTGGACCGGTTCTAAGCCACTACTGGTTTTCACCAGAGCCCGCCGCAAAGCGGGATGGTCTTGCTGCGGCGGTAGTGACCAGGTCGTTTCCACTAGCAACGGCTCACCTCTCTGGCTGCTGAAGATGGGCGCGGTACAAGGGAGTAGGCAGAAGCAAGGTCAGACGTAGCAGAAGGTCGGGGGCAGGCGGCAAGGTTCGTAGTCAGGATGGGTAGCAGAAGTTCAGGTACACAGGCTTTGGACACACTAAACGCTTTCACTGGCACAAGGCAACAAGATCCGGCAAGGGAGTGCAAGGGAGGAGACTAGATAAAGGCAGGGAGCAGGTGGGAGCCAATTAAGCTAATTGGGCCAGGCACCAATCATTGGTGCACTGGCCCTTTAAGTCTCAGAGAGCTGGCGCGCGCGCGCCCTAGAGAGCGGAGCCGCGCGCGCCAGCACATGACAGCAGGGGACCGGGACGGGTAAGTGACCTGGGATGCGACTCGCGAGCGGGTGCGTCCCGCTGTGCGAATCGCATCCCCAACGGCCAAAACAGTGCAGCGCTCCCGGTCAGCGGGACTGACCGGGGCGCTGCAGGGAGAAAGACGCCGTGAGCGCTCCGGGGAGGAGCGGGGACCCGGAGCGCTAGGCGTAACAGTACCCCCCCCCTTAGGTCTCCCCTTTTCTTTGACCGGCAACTGCCTCCCCTGGGATGAGGACCCCGGGAAAGAATGGAGGGTTTCCTCAACGGCAGGCAGTACAGCAGGAGTGGGAATGGGGAGGGAGGGCAGAGGGCGAAGCCGGGCACGGGGCAGTGTGACACCAGGACGGGGGCCATGAGGAGGCACAGAGGTTTGCCTGACGGGACTGGGAGGGGGGGAGAGGCACTTCCTATGGCAGGCAGAGTCCCAGTTCTTTATCTCCCCGGTGGTCCAATCAAGGGTGGGGGAATGAAGCCGGAGCCATGGCAGACCGAGGAGGACCTCAGAGGTACAACTGGGGAGAATGAAGAACTGAATCCTTTCGTGGTGGGGTCCGATAGACATCAGGAGGGGTTCTGTGCGGTAACGCACGGTGCAGTCCAATCTGGCTCCGTTGACCGCGGAAATGTAGAGCGGTTTGGCGAGACGGGTCACCGGGATGCAGAATTTATTGACAAAGGACTCCAAAATAAAATTCCCGGAGGCACCAGAGTCCAAGCAGGCCAAGGCTGAGAGGGAGGAGTTGGCTGTAGGAGAAATCCGCACGGGCACCGTGAGACGTGGAGAAGAAGATTTAGAACCAAGAGATGCCACACCCACGTGAGCTGGGTGCGTGCGTGCGTTTCCCAGGCGTGGAGGACGGATAGGGCAATCCACCAAGAAATGCTCGGTACTGGCACAGTACAGACAGAGATTTTCTTCTCTACGGCGATTCCTCTCTTCCTGGGTCAGGCGAGACCGATCCACTTGCATGGCCTCCTCGGTGGGAGGCCCAGGCATAGACTGCAAAGGATGCTGTGGGAGAGGTGCCCAGAGATCTAAGTCTTTTTCCTGGCGGAGCTCTTGGTGTCGCTCAGAAAAACGCATGTCAATGCGGGTAGCCAAATGGATGAGTTCTTGGAGGTTGGCAGGAATCTCTCGTGCGGCCAGCACATCCTTGATGCGACTGGATAGGCCTTTTTTAAAGGTCGCGCAGAGAGCCTCATTATTCCAGGATAGTTCAGATGCAAAAGTACGGAATTGTATGGCGTACTCGCCAACGGAAGAATTACCCTGGACCAGGTTCAGCAGGGCAGTCTCAGCAGAAGAGGCTCGGGCAGGTTCCTCAAAGACACTTCGGACTTCAGCAAAAAAGGACTGGACTGTGGCTGTGGCAGGATCATTGCGGTCCCAGAGCGGTGTGGCCCAAGACAAGGCCTTTCCTGAAAGAAGGCTTACTACGAACGCCACCTTAGACCGTTCTGTAGGAAACAAGTCTGACAACATCTCCATATGCAGGGAACACTGAGACAAAAATCCACGGCAGAGTCTGGAGTCCCCATCAAATTTGTCCGGCAGGGACAAGCGGAGGTTAGGAGCGGCCACTCGCTGCGGAGGAGGTGCAGGAGCTGGCGGAGGAGATGGTTGCTGCTGTAGCAGGGGCAGAATTTGCTGTAACATGGCGGTCAACTGCGACAGCTGCTGTCCTTGTTGGGCAATCTGCTGCGATTGCTGAGCGACCACCGTGGGAAGATCAGCGAGACTTGGCAGCGGCACCTCAGCGGGATCCATGGCCGGATCTACTGTCACGATTCGGCTTCCAGGTAGTGGATCCTCTGTGCCAGAGAGGGATTGGCGTGGACCGTGCTAGTGGACCGGTTCTAAGCCACTACTGGTTTTCACCAGAGCCCGCCGCAAAGCGGGATGGTCTTGCTGCGGCGGTAGTGACCAGGTCGTATCCACTAGCAACGGCTCACCTCTCTGGCTGCTGAAGATGGGCGCGGTACAAGGGAGTAGGCAGAAGCAAGGTCAGACGTAGCAGAAGGTCGGGGGCAGGCGGCAAGGTTCGTAGTCAGGATGGGTAGCAGAAGTTCAGGTACACAGGCTTTGGACACACTAAACGCTTTCACTGGCACAAGGCAACAAGATCCGGCAAGGGAGTGCAAGGGAGGAGACTAGATAAAGGCAGGGAGCAGGTGGGAGCCAATTAAGCTAATTGGGCCAGGCACCAATCATTGGTGCACTGGCCCTTTAAGTCTCAGAGAGCTGGCGCGCGCGCGCCCTAGAGAGCGGAGCCGCGCGCGCCAGCACATGACAGCAGGGGACCGGGACGGGTAAGTGACCTGGGATGCGACTCGCGAGCGGGTGCGTCCCGCTGTGCGAATCGCATCCCCAACGGCCAAAACAGTGCAGCGCTCCCGGTCAGCGGGACTGACCGGGGCGCTGCAGGGAGAAAGACGCCGTGAGCGCTCCGGGGAGGAGCGGGGACCCGGAGCGCTAGGCGTAACAGAGGCACACTAGTTGGATAACCTTGAGTTAGGTTCTGTTACCTAACTCAGTATTTTCCAACCAGTGTGCCTCCAGCTGTTGCAAAACTACAACTCCCAGTATTTACTGATCACCGAAGGGCATGCTGGGAGTTATGCAACAGTAGTTATGCAACAGCTGGAGGCACAATGCTACAACTCCCAGCATGCCGAAACAACTGTTTGCTGTTTGTGCATGCTGGGAGTTGTAGTTTTGCAAGATTTAGAGGGCCACGGTTTAGAGACAACCGCACCGTGATCTCCAAACTATGGCCCTCTAGATGTTAAAAACTACAAATCCCAACATTCCCAGACAGCAAACTGCTGTGTGGGCATGCTGGGAGTTGTAGTTTTGCAAGATCTAGAGGGCCACAGTTTAGAGACCACTGCACAGTGATATCCAAACTGTACGCCTCTAAATCTTGCAGAAATACAAATCCCAGCATGCCCAAACAGCAAATGGCAGTCTGGGCATACTGGGAGTTTTAGTTTCGCAACATCTGGAGGGCTACAGATTAGAGACCACTGTATAGTGGTCTCCAAACTGTGCCCCTCCAGATGTTGTTAGGCAACAACTCACCTGGCTTCAGCAGGATCGCTGCCTCCGCACCAGCATGAGGATTGCCGTCCGCTACCGATCGCTGCCCGCTTTTGGTAAGGGACCTCTGCCCCGCTCCCATCAGAGTTCCACCGCTCTGCCCGAACTACCGTGGGTGGGCAGGGTGGGAAAACTGAACTTTAACCCCCCTACCCCGTTCTGCTATTGGTCGGTCGCTTCTGACCGACCATTAGCAGGGATAGGAGGGGTGGCACCCCTGTCACCTTTCTCTCATCCCTTCAGGGGAAAAGGGGATGTCTTGGACACCCCCGATCCTCCTTATTTCACGGGTCACCGGAGACCCATATGACCCAGAATCGTCGCAGTTTGCTGGTCTGAATTGAGTCAGGACCCCCCCCCCCCAGGTGTTGGCATGGGTTGTCTGCTGAATGATTTCAGCAGGCATCCCGTTCTGTTCACAGCCCGGTTACCGGTGGTCAACAGAAACGCTGCGGGCGTACAGGTATGCCCTTGGTGACAGCCATCACTCCCCCTCCCACAGACTTGCATTTAGGGGGCAGGGCATGATGTAATGTCCAGTGTTTGGAACAGTTTGTTCCAAATGTTGTGCGGTGGAGTACCCCTTTAAAATTTGCTATATTTTAAGGGAATTGGTGAGGAGGAGGAGGAGGATCCAAGAGATACTCTTTTTAATCTTCCAGGCAGAAGGAGCTGAACCAGTGTCTATATATATATCACATGTCATGATTAACAGTACTATTCTTTTTATCCTGCAATCCAGACTGCAAAGGGTCATAGATGTATTCACCTGACAGTCTTGTATCAGTTTTTCCCAACAAGGACACCATCAAAAGTTAGGATAAGGCCATTAATATTTAAGTCCTAGAAAACGCCTAATAAACATCATACACATCACACTGCAGTTTAGAGAGTGTATTGAAATATTAATAAGTATTTATCCACTATCACTACCCTGTGAAGATTACAATTAGGATTAAAGGACTAATCCTAGAAGCAATTCAAATTCTATCCATTACAATTAGGGAAAAAAGATGTCAAGCCTTTGACTTTTTTCTCTTTTATATGGCAAATATGAGCCTTTAGCTGTAGAGTTGGCCCAGATCTGCTCCAATGATACTTTATTACATATTCCTCTGAAAGTTTAAAGAGCGATGTTGCAAGAGGAGGACCACTTTGATACTACACTTTAGTTTTAAGAAAGGCATAATAAGGGCAACCAGTTTTCTAGCTGTCCCTAGGAAATTCAATTCCAGTTAATCCCAATAGGACTTTGATTTGCTGTCTTTCAACTGACATCAGTGCCCTATTTCTAAACATCAATATGAAAGGGCATGGAGGGAAGACACTGCGCACATTGGAACGATATTTGACACACATTAATTTTGAAATTGTATCTCACAAAAAATAGAATACCCACAGAATGGCAACAGGTTTTATAGAGCAATTTTTCATAGCCCAGTGTTGTTTTTGTGTTTTGTTGTATCCTGCTTTCATGATAAATTTGACAAAAAACTGTGCCTTTTAACACAATGCAAAAATATAGTGTGAACCCAGCTGTGAAGCCATGGGTGTTCTCTCTCTATAACAATGTGTCTCAAACTGGGACGCACCCCCTTGTCCCCAGTAGTTGGTGCGGCTCAGTAGATAAGCCATTCTCTGGATGCAGCAGTCTCTAGTTTAGCAATATGATTGACTCTGTGCTTATTTTAATGTTTTACTAGAAATAAGATTCTTTGGTTTTGCATGGACAACGACCAATAGTGAGGACTAGACATGACCGCATTCGGGTTGAGAAGGACCCAGAAGAAAAGGTGGAGAAACCTTATTTATGAAATATTCTAAAATCATGATTATTCTTAAAGACTGGAAAATATGTAACGTCATGGCAAGCCTTACAGTGCTAGAATGCATGGGGCTGGACATTGACCATGCATGATACTGCAAAGGAGACAACCAGTTAAGTTAACGTGTTCAGTGTATCTATACTCTATTCCTCAGAGGCACTTAAAGCTGGGTTGTTTTTGCAGTATTTGCAAAAGAACATTCAAATGCCCAGACTGTATAATCCTGCCCATCACCTGATCCCATATCACCCCTTTACCACATTGAGCCCTAACCACCCCTCTGCCCATACAAACTACATGGACTACATGAACGCCAGAGAAAAATCTGGGGGCAAACTCTTCTATATCTGGTTGCCTGTTAGGACCCCTGAAACACATGTAAGACTTTATATGATAAGACTTCTAAACCTTCATCCAACTAACCTCTAAACCAAATAGATGTAATAAATATTAAAATCACCCACAACATCTGCCCTATAAGGAGGAATTCAAAAGTCTTATTTCTGAAGTAAATGGGACTGACACTGCAGCAATGCACCTCAATTTCAATTAATAGGGAGACTATCTGGGGGAAGCACATGATAATGCCTTTTAGTATATCTCCAATGTAAAGGCAAATGTTTTCCTCAAATGTTAAGGCTATATATGAAACTAACCACTATTTAGAGGACTTGGAAAATATGGGGAAATGATGGTGGCTGGTCTCTAGACAGAGAAACTGTGCTTCACCTATAACAGTCACACTTTCTAAGTCCTTGTTTTCATAGTTCTCAGATATTCCTAGGACTTACAGTAGAGCTGAATAGAATGGCCATCAGACAGTCACAGGAGAAACATACTAGCATATATTAATACTGGATGGTAACAAGAAGGAGATTAACAACTATTGAATAGATGATGCAAGCATATGATAACGAAACAGAAGATGACAAATAGAAACAAATACAAGAACTATCCATAACTTAGTCTACCTTATGTTTTTCTAGACCTTTTACTAAACTCTAAGTAAAAGTAGACACCGCTAAACCTCACTGCAGCTGCAACATCCTTGTGATAGCCCTAGACTATAAACTATTCTTAGCAGAAACAAAAAGCAGTCTCTAGCCTCTAACTTGTACATGACAAACTAACCAATGAAACTTTACACAAAACTGTCCAGACCAGAGAAATCAAGATTGCCCGATACTCTGGATCAGGCTTTGAAAAAGCTGTAAAGCAACTGCCTCTAACAGCCGGAAATGAAAAGAGAGAATGGCAGGAAGATTCCTATTTGCATCAAAGGGTCATAAAACAATATCAGAGGGCAGGGGCTACACATCCAATAAGATGACACTTCACATACCTAGGGCCTTTCCCTTCAGTATTAGTGTTGAGTGCGAATATTCCGATTTCAAATTTTTAATGTGAATGTTGCAAATTCGCGAATATTGCGAATATATTCACTATATTTTTGAAATTACAAATATTCACATTTTTCCCACATATGCACATATTCGCATATGGGAATATTCGCATATGCGCATATTTGCATATGTGAATATTCGCATATTCCTTCTTTTCACTTGTGGGCCAATTAGGTTAAAAAAAAATTATTGAATTTTTCAAGAACATTTTTTCACAAAACAGAATTGCCCAATAGATAACAAAGACGGCTGTCACGATGCCGGCTGGCAGGAGGTGGATCCTCTGTGCCAGAGAGGGATAGCGAGGACCGTGCTAGTGGACCGGTTCTAAGACACTACAGGTTTTCACCAGAGCCCGCCGCAAAGCGGGATGGTCTTGCTGCGGCGGTAGTGACCAGGTCGTATCCACTAGCAACGGCTCACCTCTCTGGCTGCTGAAGATAGGCGAGGTACAAGGGAGTAGGCAGAAGCAAAGTCGGACGTAGCAGAAGGTCGGGGGCAGGCGGCAAGGTTCGTAGTCAGGGGAGATAGCAAAGTTCTGGTACACAGGGTATAAACACACAAAAACGCTTTCACTAGGCTCTAGGGCAACAAGATCCGGCAAGGAAGTGCAAGGGAGGAGACTAGATATAGCCAGGAAACAGATGGGAACCAATTAAGCTAATTGGGCCAGGCACCAATCATTGGTGCACTGGCCCTTTAAGTCTCAGGGAGCTGGCGCGTGCGCGCCCTAGAGAGCGGAGCCGCGCGCGCCAGCACATGACCGCAGGAGACGGGAACGGGTAAGTGACCTGGGATGCGATTCGCGAGCGGGCGCGTCCCGCTGTGCGAATCGCATCCCCAACGGCCATGACAGGGCAGCGCTCCCGGTCAGCGCTGACCGGGGAGCTGCAGGGAGAAAGGCGCCGTGAGCGCTCCGGGGAGGAGCGGGGACCCGGAGCGCTAGGCGTAACAGTACCCCCCCCCTTAGGTCTCCCCTTCTCTTTATCGGGTAACTGCCTCCCCTGGGATGAGGACACCGGGAAAGGAAGGAGGGATTCCTCAACGGCAGGCAGAACCGCAGGAGTAGGAATGGGGAGAGAGGGCAGAGGGCGAGACCTGGCACGGGGCAGTGTGACACCAGGACGAGGGCCATGAGGGGACACAGAAGCTTGCCTGGGAGGGGGGGAGGGGCATTTCCTGTGGCAGGCAGAGTCCTTAATGACCTTAGGGGGACCGGATACAGGAGGAACCACAGAGTTACGGCAAGGGTTACTGGGAACCGGTTTTAGACAGTTCTTGGCACAAGAGGACCCCCAACTCTTGATCTCCCCAGTGGACCAATCCAGGGTTGGGGAATGAAGTTGAAGCCAGGGAAGTCCAAGGAGAATTTCCGAGGTGCAATTGGGGAGGACCAAAAGTTCAATCCTCTCGTGATGAGATCCGATGCTCATAAGAAGGGGCTCCGTGCGGAAACGTATGGTACAGTCCAACCTGGCTCCGTTGACCGCGGAGATGCGGAGTGGCTTGACAAGACGGGTCACCGGAATATGGAATTTATTCACAAAGGACTCCCGAATAAAATTCCCAGAAGCTCCAGAGTCCAGACAGGCCACGGCTGAGAGGGGAGAGCTGGCTGAAGTGGAAATCCGAACAGGTACCGTGAGACGTGGAGAAGCCGACTTGGCATCAAGAGACGCCACACCCACGAGAGCTGAGTGTGAGCGTGCGTTTCCCAGACGTGGAGGACGGATTGGGCAATCCACCAGAAAATGTTCAGTACTGGCACAGTACAAACAAAGATTCTCTTCCTTACGGCGATTCCTCTCTTCCAGGGTCAGGCGAGACCGATCCACTTGCATGGCCTCCTCGGCGGGAGGCCTAGGCGCAGATTGCAGTGGAGACTGTGGGAGAGGTGGCCAGAGATCTAAGTCTTTTTCCTGGCGGAGCTCTTGATGCCTCTCAGAAAAACGCATGTCAATGCGAGTGGCTAGATGAATGAGTTCATGCAGGCTAGCAGGAGTCTCTCGTGCGGCCAGAACATCTTTAATGTTGCTGGATAGGCCTTTTTTAAAGGTCGCGCAGAGAGCCTCATTATTCCAGGAAAGTTCAGAAGCAAGAGTACGGAATTGTATGGCGTACTCGCCAACGGAGGAATTACCCTGGACCAGGTTCAGCAGGGCAGTCTCAGCAGAAGAGGCTCGGGCAGGTTCCTCAAAGACACTTCGAATTTCCGAGAAGAAGGAGTGTACAGAGGCAGTGACGGGGTCATCACGGTCCCAGAGCGGTGTGGCCCATGACAGGGCTTTTCCAGACAGAAGGCTGACTACGAAAGCCACCTTAGACCTTTCAGTAGGAAACTGATCCGACATCATCTCCAGATGCAGGGAACATTGGGAAAGAAAGCCACGGCAAAACTTAGAGTCCCCATTAAATTTGTCCGGCAAAGACAGGCGGAGGCTGGGAGTGGCCACTCGCTGCGGAAGAGGTGCAGGAGCTGGCGGAGGAGATGGTTGCTGCTGCTGTAGCTGAGACTGAATCTGCTGTAGCTGCGACTGGAGTTGCTGAGTCATGGTGGTCAAGTACGACAGCTGGTGATCTTGTTGGGCAATCTGTCGGGCTTGCTGGGCGACCAGTGTGGGGAGGTCGGCGACAACAGGCAGAGGAACTTCAGCGGGATCCATGGCCGGATCTACTGTCACGATGCCGGCTGGCAGGAGGTGGATCCTCTGTGCCAGAGAGGGATAGCGAGGACCGTGCTAGTGGACCGGTTCTAAGACACTACAGGTTTTCACCAGAGCCCGCCGCAAAGCGGGATGGTCTTGCTGCGGCGGTAGTGACCAGGTCGTATCCACTAGCAACGGCTCACCTCTCTGGCTGCTGAAGATAGGCGAGGTACAAGGGAGTAGGCAGAAGCAAAGTCGGACGTAGCAGAAGGTCGGGGGCAGGCGGCAAGGTTCGTAGTCAGGGGAGATAGCAAAGTTCTGGTACACAGGGTATAAACACACAAAAACGCTTTCACTAGGCTCTAGGGCAACAAGATCCGGCAAGGAAGTGCAAGGGAGGAGACTAGATATAGCCAGGAAACAGATGGGAACCAATTAAGCTAATTGGGCCAGGCACCAATCATTGGTGCACTGGCCCTTTAAGTCTCAGGGAGCTGGCGCGTGCGCGCCCTAGAGAGCGGAGCCGCGCGCGCCAGCACATGACCGCAGGAGACGGGAACGGGTAAGTGACCTGGGATGCGATTCGCGAGCGGGCGCGTCCCGCTGTGCGAATCGCATCCCCAACGGCCATGACAGGGCAGCGCTCCCGGTCAGCGCTGACCGGGGAGCTGCAGGGAGAAAGGCGCCGTGAGCGCTCCGGGGAGGAGCGGGGACCCGGAGCGCTAGGCGTAACAACGGCCAAAAGAACAATACAGAAATAAATAGAACAGAATCATTCTTTAGAAATGATCACTCAGTTTAAATACACTTCTTTAAAAAAAAAAAAAGAATTAATCAGATCCATCGGATATTGTATAAGCATATCCGGAATGTGTTGGAAAAATCTATAAGATTTACCATTAATTAAATGAACAGATAACTAATAACTTTACTATACCTGAAGTAGTCCATCAGCAAGTAAATTTATGCAGGATCCCGCAGTCCTCCCCTCTCTCGTACAGGCAGCCATATAAAGTATGTGGAGAATATACCATACATCATGTAATGACCTATGTACATGTGTACGTAGCCCTTGGTATAGTCTACACACCAAAACAGTACTATGAACACTGGAACACAAGTAATGCCATTTAAGTGTGAAACGTGTAACAGTTAGGACTGTGGATAGTGTTTCGTCCAGCTGCACCATCTAGATGCACATACACTTGTCAGAGGTTATCAACAACATCACTAGCAACCAATTGTAAAGTTGCCCACCCCTTCTCTGCTTTCTTCCAAGAATATGCGAATATAACGAATACACGAAATTCGCAAATATAGGTCTATATATTCGCAAAATATTGTGACTTCGAATATGGCCAATGCCGCTCATCACTATTTAGTATTGACTATATAAAACAACTAGCTGAACAGCAACACTACGCACATTCAATGACAAAAAATATAAACAAAATAATATAATGCCCCAAAAAGGAGTTGTTGAAATTCAATAAAACTTTATATGTGTGAATGTAATGATGATATATGGAAGTGAAACAAATACATTTTAAATGGTTGGAGCACAGCATCAAGGGGTACATGTCATGAAAATGTTGTATAATGCAGCAAGTGGAGGAGTAAGTTGGGAACTGAAAGTTTGATAATATAGACATATTAACCAATGAGGACCCTGGGAGTTTAAAAACTCAAAAATGACCTTATGTATTATCTGCATTTAGTGGGTTGGATGCTTTAGGATAGAGGGTAAAAAGATTACAAGAAGAGAGAAGGTTTTATTAGGGCTTTTCATACTGCTGGGTTAGCTGACTATGTGCCAGGAAGTGGATATTGCTTTGTGGTCACAAATGAGACCTATATCATAGTTACATATTTACATAGTTGGTATGGTTGAAAAAAGGCATTCGTACATCAAATTCAGCCAAGGAATTTAAGGGAAGGGGTATGGTTGGATGAAGAGGAAGGGATGTGATTTTTCTATTTCTGCAGAAGCATTAATGTTATATTGTTCCAGGAATGTATCTAACCCTGTTTTGAAGCTTTCAACTGTTCCTGCTGTGACCAGTTCATGAGGTAGACTGTTCATGAACGAGACAGTTCATCTTTTATTAAAGGGGTACTCAAAGGATAGGGGATAAGATGTCTGATCGCGGGAGTCCCACAATATAGCCACAATATAAACTGCTGGGGATCCCCACAATATAGCACGCAGCACCCAACTGTTACTGCTCCGGAAGTGCTGGAGGGTCTGGCTCCCGACCAAGTTACGCCCCCTCCCATAGACTTGCATTGAGGAGGCGGGGTGTGAAAGCACACGGGGGCGGAGTCATGACGTCACAATCTTCCGTCCCCGTGGTCGGGAGCCAGACCCTCCAGCGCTTCCGGAGCAGTAACAGGTGGGTGCTGCGTGCTATATTCCGGGGGTCCCCAGCGGCGGGACCCCTGCGATCAGACATCTTATCCCCTATCCTTTGGATAGGGGATAAGATGTCTAGGGGTGGAGTACCCCTTTAAGTAATCCTGCTGTAAAATTAATGGCAGAGATCAATATGGGTAGTGTACTCATTCTTGTCACTGGAAACTTTGTAAGTGTTTAAAAATACCTAACTATAGACATATATTGAGTCAGCGTATAGTAGACTATTGTAAAACAAACATAGAGACAATCTCTTCACCAGCAATACTCTGGGAGACTCACAAAGCCATAATCTAGTGGCAAATTGAAATTAAATGCCCATGAAACAAATGCTAACTCTACCACTGAGGTCTTCAGAGGCAGCAATGTCTTCCCTTCCCACTACAATAAAACAGACAAACTGTTATTATATTCTAAGCATAGATATTACGGCAGAGGAAATGAAACCCGCACGTTACTAGCAAAGCTTTGGGATAACACAGAACTACAAAACTCTTATGTGCTTAGAGACAGTAATGGAGGTCTCATTCATGACCCCAAAGCAATATCAGAGATGTTTTAGAGTTATTTCTCCAGGCTTTATTCACTTCCTGACACATTGGCAGCTAACCCTGCAGTATGAAAAGTCCTAATAAAACATTTTCTCTCTTCTTATAATCTCTCTACCCTCCACCCTAAAGCAGTCAACCCACTTAATGTAGATATTACATAAGGACATTTAGTTTATAAATGCCCAGGGTCCTCATGGGTTAACTGATCTATACTATCAACTTTCAGTTTTCAACTTATTCCTTCACTTGTTGCAATATACAATCCTTTCATGACACGTAAACCTCTCCCCTCTCAATGCTGTGTCCCAACCCATTTAAATTAATTTTTTCCTTTAATTTATCTAGCATTAACATATTGCACGGTGCTGAGCAGAGATTGGTATTTGGACTATTATGCAGGGAGGGGTGCATGAAAGATTCTTCATGTGGACCTTTACTACATCAATTATCAGCCTTAGGCCCCTTTCACACTATAAAGTTGATCGGTTAAAAGATCGGTTATAAACTTACGTTAGAAAAGCCTTAAAAACGGATGTTAAATGGTGGTTACAAAATCCCATTAAAGTCTATGGGATTTTTTGTTTATCTGTTATGACTCGTTATAGCCCGTCATGAATAATGGACGTTCTTTGTGCACTAATTTTTCTTCCGTCACTAGAAACGGGTAAATTAACGGCCGTTATTTTTAACATTGAAGTCTATGGCAAACGGATGAGCCTTTATATCATCCGTTTGCACCTGGTTTATAATATCCGTTATTACAAGTCTGTTCCATGATGGGAGCAGTGCTCTCATGCTCAGAAGAGGTGACATCAGCAGTCACTTGCAGTGCTGAGGGACTACTACTACTCTCATCATGGAACAGACTTGTTTCCATGATGGGAGTAGTAATTCCCTGGCTGTGGGAGTCTGCCGGTGGCTGGGGAGGTTACATTAGTGCTTGTACTACAACCCACATCATGGAACAGACTCTGTTCCATGATGGGGGTTGAATTACAGGGGCTAAGGGATTGATCGCACCGGGTCTCACTTCTGAGACCTCATGAGATTAGAAGTTATTAAACAGGGGAGTGAGCAGCACGCTCCACTCCCCTGCAATGTACGATGTATTTTACTTTCATATTTAAATTCCCCGCTGGGAGCCCTGAATGGCCAGTACTGAGAATCCATTTGGGGCTCCCGGCGGGGTTTTCACATAGAAGCCCTGCGGTGGAGAAAGATATATAGAATCCCTGGGAGGCATATGTCTGCCCCCCGCAGCGCTTCTATATATCTTGCCCCCTTTTGCTCTATATAAGTCTTGCCCCCTGCAACGCATTTATATAGGTATTGTCCCCCGCAGCGCAATCATATGCCCCCTCAGCGCATTTATATAGGTATTGTCCCCCGCAGCGCATGTGTATATATATTTCCCCCCGCAGAGCAATCATAAGCCCCCGGCATCGCTATGAATGAAAAGTATTCTATTAGCAGCACATTGGGCCAGGAAACCAGTGGTCCGATGCGCTGCTGAAAGAATACTTGTCTTTCATAGCGCTGTGGCGGCATATGTACATAGAAGCACTGTGGGGGCCAGATAACGCTATATGTCTGGCCCCACAGCGCTTCTATAATCATATGCCTCTGCAGCGCAATGAATGATAAGTATTCTAACAGCAGCGCATCTGGCTGGGAAACTGGCTGGCCCAATGCGCTGCTGATAGAATACTTGTCATTCATAGCGAGGCCGGGGGCTTATGATAGCGCTGCGGGGGAAAATATATATACACATGTGCTGCGGGAGACAATACCTATATAAATGCGCTGAGGGGGGCATATGATTATAGAAGCGCTGTGGGGTCCAGACATATGGATATATGTCTGACCCCCGCAGTGCATCTATATACAACTGTGACAGCACTAGAAGATGCCTGGGCAGCAGGCGGGGGAGGGGGGGGGAATCATACACATACACATGGGGGGGAATAAAATGAAGATACTTAAGGGGATGCACTGAAGTTTAAAAACCTCCATACTGGCCATTCAGGGCTCCCGGTGGGGGAATTTAAAAATGAAAGCAAAATACATGTACATCTCAGGGGAATGGAGCATGCTGCCTGCTCCCCTGTTTAATAACTTCTAATCACATCGGGTCTCAGAAGTGAGACACCGTTAGATCATTCCCTCAGCCCTTGTACTACAACCCCCATCATGGAACAGACTCTGTTACATGATGGGAGTAGTAGTACAAACACTAATGTAGCCTCCCCAGCCACCGGCAGACTCCCGCAGCTGGGGAATTACTACTCCCATCATGGAAACAAGTCTGTTCCATGATGGGAGCAGTAGTAATCCCGGCTGTGGGAGTCTATAGGCAGAAGTCTTAAAACAGCCGTACATGAGGGATGTTATAACGGGTCTTTACGGATGAATATGCCCGTTATTTTGATGGATTTTATTCAGCCGTTAGCACCGTTAGCACCCGTTATTTAATCCGTTATTATACATCCGTTTTTACACAGAAAATGGATGTTTAATAACCGATGAATACTCATAGATGGTTTAAAATGAGCAAATTAGCTGACAAATGAATGTTTTATTGCTCATTGGCTGCTTTCTGGTCCTATTACACAGGATGATATCGACCTGTTCAGTTGATGATCGTTCGTGTAATATGGCCCTTATACAGTAAAAGAAAAACTTCTTTGAGAAGACCACCTCCATACATACACACACACACAGTGTCTGCTGCTATGTTGTACCTTCTGCACCTTCTGTCAATTTATTTGAGGGCTCATTCACACTACAGAAACTCCACCCAGAGATATTCCGGGCAGAGATTCTGTCTGGAGTGGGCAACAGCAAAACAAGCCAGCACTAGGATCGCTTGGAAATGTGCCATCTCAATAGACGACAATGCATTTTAGAGTGGATTCCACAGAAAGAATGAACATGCTTATTTTTTCAGCAGAGCCTGGGGCCCTAAATTTCCATGGCAGAGCTCCGCCACAGAAATTCAGTAGTGTAAATGGTGCAGCTGAATCCCACTGAGAACATGGGAGGCTGCTGCATTATTTTCATCATTATTTTTATTATGTAGGGTCCATTCTCATGGCAGAATTTCCAAGAACAAAATATCAGCTCAGAAATATTCACTGCAGCAGCCTCCCTTTGTTTTCAATGGGATTCTGCAGCACGTACCCATGGCATAATTTGCACAGCAGAAACATCTGCGGCAGACATTCAGATTATGGGCTTTACAGAAAGAATAAACTTGTGGAACCCTCTCGTAAATGCATTGTCATCCATGGAGGCTGCGCATTTCCAAGCAGCACTAGTCCTAGCTTTTTCTGCCGGCATCTGCTGCTTGTGGAATGTCTGCCCAGCAAGTGCGGAACTCTAGGGGGTACAAAGATAGCAGTCACATCGGGGCTCTGGTGCCCAAGGGGGCCCAAAGGCACTTCTACCTCATAACACTGGACACAGAGTTTTCAGCAGGCATAGGCTTTAATAATAATTAAAATAAAATGGATAAACAGACCTTGCCAACAATTATGCCAGGACAGAACCTTGCCCTCTCCAGTGGTTGTGTGCAGGTGTTTCCCTCTGTTCATGCAGGGCAGTACATCAAGCAGATGGCAAGCAGCGAGAGATAGGGAACGCAGCGGGAGCATTCTATAATATCTTAAACACATTAAATGCTGCTGGGGAAATCTATTTGTAATAAATTGAAAGAAAAGGACAGGTGGGCTAATGTGATCCCAGCAGCTGGAACCTGGACGGAGAAGAGAGTAGGGGTGGACCACAGACAGCTGCTTCCTTTACTATTTATTCCAGAATTAGCTACCTTTTTATCGGGGAAGAATTTCCATAAATCTTGTCCAGCAGAATGACATATTGTTGGCAGTGAGGAAACCTCATAAGACTACAGTTCAGAGTCTTTTTCGCTGTTATCAGATGAGCCTTTTTACTAGAATTATCTAAAAATGATATATTGGCATTTTGGAACTCTGCTTCCTGATACCATTTCCATGTCATTCGCTCGGTGAAAAGTATTGAGTGGTACTTTAGGCAATTCAGAGTAAACAACAGCTTACACTTAAGGCTGCAATAAAGCAGTGCACACCGCGATTTCTGGGATTTTTACGTTGTCTTCTCAATTTTAGTCTTGTGACAGCAGAAAATGCTAGGAACCTGACAGGATGTAAAAGGGAAGAACTAAAAAAAATCTGAAAATACTATAGATCAGTGTTTCCCAACCAGTGGGCTTCAAGCGGTAGTTTTGTAATGGCTCGAGATCAGTGTTTCCCAACCAGTGTGCTTCCAGTGGTTGTAAATTGACAACTCCCAGCATGCCTCAAACTTTTTAAACAAAATTAGTTTGCAAAAAATTGCCCTATTCTGACCCCTGATAACTTTTTTGTTTTTCCATATATGAGGCTGTATGAGGGCCAATTTTTTTGCGCCATGATCTAAAGTTTTTTCCGTATTTGTGACTTTTGATCACTTTTCATTATTTTTTTTTCTGGGATGTGATCTCAAATCAGCAATTTTGGACTATGGTATTTTTTTACATTTACACTGTTCACCGTACGGGATCATTAGCATATTTTATTAGCTCAGACATTTCCGCACGTGTTGTTTCCAAATATGTTGATTCATTTTTATTGGTTACTTTTTTGGGGGGAAAATGGTAAAATAGGGGAATTTTATTTTTTATTAGGGGAGGGGATAATTCACTTATACTAAAAAAAAAAAAGTTTTTTTTTACACTTTTATAGACCCCACATGAGATTTTTTTTTTTTGCAATACTTAGATTGTAGATACTGTAAAGTGCTATGCATAGGCATAGCACATATCAGTGTTATCTGCCATCAGACCAGAGAAGAAGACCCCATGTTGATGGCTGGAGGCCGATCAGCTCAAAATCATCAGATCAAAAATCATCAAAAAACATCAGATCAAAAATCAGATCAGCCACCGAAGCCACAAAAAGTCTAGCCCATGCAAAAGGCACCCTCACTTCTTGAGCCCTAGCTAACCTTCCAGGGCAAATTATACTTTTACTGAGGTCCCTTCTCAGTATACTTTACGTACCTCTTGGGTGCCAGTCCTCTTAGGACTCACCATCTGTCTGCCATTAACTGGTCCACAATTTACCTGCTCCCTGCAGGACTTAAACAGCCTTCTCTGCTGTGCACTCTCTCTCTTCGGTGTTGCTCCCTTTATGGGTGTGGTCAAAGTTCTTTTCAACCTTAGTTTTGGGCTGCTCTCCAGCGCCCTCTTGTTTCACACTCTTGCAGTGGGTTTGAATGCCCAGTTTAAGGCACAGATTTTCAGTGCTGAAAATTGCTAAGTGCAACTGCAAGGATGTAAATGTTAAAATAAACGCCAAAGACCATCATTTAGAGAACTGCTAAGAGTTTGATGGAAACTGCACCAATGTCATCCTCTAACCTGTCTATATAGACCAGTGTCAAGCTTCATGGTCATGCCATGCTCTTTATTGTGCATATATTATTATGAAAATTAGCTTAGCCCTGTTTGATATCACACATCAATTGGAATATTATCAAAGGTAAACAGATAAAAACAGCCCTTTGCTCCATGTGCACCACACAAAGCCTTCCCATGAGTGAAAGCCCATAAATGCAGTTGCTTTCAACCAGGAAATAAATCGCCCTATCACTGTAATAAAAAGTCAGGGGGAAATGTTTAGTGGATAAATAAACATACCTTGAAAGGGCTGTAAGAGATAGAGAGCTGCCAGCAGCCATTTCAGCATCTAACTTCCCAGTATACATAACACAACATGAAATAGTAAAGGTACTAAGGGGATAATTAGCTTTGTATGCTTCTGGGACAGAACTGCACATAGTGTAAAGAGAAGCCACCCATTGCATCTATTTATTGGAGGACAAACAAATTCAATAATAACCCATGGGATTACTGGTTTAGCACCGGGAGATTGCATAATGCAGAGATGGTATTACAACAAACATTAAATAAAGATATACAGAGAAGTACAAATTACACAAATCACACATGTGTATTAGAATGAAAAAAGGAATCTATTATTCATGGAAACAAACAGTAGTTGTACGTGTGTAAATATTATGTCACCAAATGGATTTTATGCTTTATTGTCAGTACTTAGGAATTATTAAATGGGTTTTTCAACAGACTACTACAACAAAGTAGCAAGTACAGGAAACTTCTGTAGTAAACTTATCTCAGCTGCCTGTTGCCACCACTAGGGTGTACATTATCTATCTACTGTATCTGTCTATCCAATATAAACAGAAGTACCCTTCCTTACCTTTCTTCTTTGCACAACATCATGGCCCAAAATAAGTGGTGCAAGAAGACCAGTCTTAAAAAACACAATTTTCTGTCAGAAGATGTTGATATGTCTTTGTGTGACTTCACAAAAATGCTGAATGTCTACTGTGGTATCTAACTCCAAGACAGGTAATAACCACTGCATACTAGGAAAACCCCAAAAGACCTGCTGTTTTGTAGTGCAGTGATCCACAAATGGAGGATGAGGATTCGTGGAAACACTCAAAAGGTGATGAAGCAGTATTGGCAGCGAAGGTGTGAAGTAGTAGCGGGGAATCTTGTTTATAGTATAGATAAAAAAAATCACCACCAGGTGAGTGTATATCCACTCATCTTACATCACAAGATGTGTGGTAAAGATAACATAATTTTCCTTTTTTTTTCCCAATTTTTCTACAGTGTTGTGATTCAATCATCTAGCCAACACAGTTTGGCCATTGTGAAAGTGCTCATATCATTTAATTTGTCTATTGTTTTTGCTCCCAAGCATATGCAGTGTCCCAGTACAGCTTCTGCTTCTTACATTTTATTGGTTGTAGTCTGGTTGTTTCATCACAATATGACATAACATTAATCCTATACTGTGATTTTTTATGCCTATATTGTCCTATGTTCTGTACATGTGAATACTATGAGTACCACTACCTTGCTGACATTTAGAGTCAGATATCTGTTGGTGCATGTGATATATAATCCCATAGAGCACACAGCCACATTTGTTTAACTTGGAATTCTTCAGAGTGTATGAATGATGTCTCCCAAGTCAGGCCTTACTCACTCACTAGGCAGTTTGGTGCTAGCCATGTGTTGGAGTGTAGGCCAAAAGCCTTCCCTGTAGCCTTCCCATAAGCCATTCTGCTGCTAAAATTAAGCCACCAAAAGGATGAGTTTACTCATTCTTTAGGCAGAATCCTCTCTGAAGACATTACTGTCTATGGTGATGGCAATGTCTGTGCTGTGCTGGTGCCTACTGATTCAGTCAGTGCTGGCTGCACTTGGAAGCTCTAGACCTAGCCTTACTGTAGTATTGTGTGGTGTAAAAGAATCATGCAATGTTAAAGGATAAGTAGTCACCAAAATGGCAGCAGTCCAAGATAAATTTTACAACTTGAGAAGTGGCATATTCCAAAGCCATGACATACTTTGCTTTTATGGTACTTACACCATTATAACTAATTCTTTATATTCTGACACATCCAACTAAAGTGAACATAGCTCTACTCAATACACACATTTGCTTATTCTTATGTGCTGCTACGTCTTGGAGCTGAGTAGCTGATCTATAAGTCTGAATTATGGTTTGATATTGCCGTACAATAATAAATAGCAAAGCATTTGCAAGATGATGTGTGTTTGTATATCCACGCACAAAGCCAGACAGTATAGTTTTTTTTTCCCACGTACAGTATTCTGCACAGATTTGATGCGCAGGATTTCAAGCTGTGTTCAGTCATTCTGTTTACATTGAAATCTGCAGCAGAAAATCCTGTGCATCAAATCTGTGCAGAATACTGTACTTGTGAATAGACCCTAATAATGAGAAAATGCTATAACATACTGGCAATTATACTTTTCTATATATTTTCATGTCAATTTTAGCTATATTAAACAAGCCAACCTAGTTATTTGCCGCTATAAACTTTCAAAGGATGACTTGTTAATTGTATTTTTAAACTGAGCCGGTCGGAGTAGGTGCACAGCAGTGACATTATTCTAGTAAGGTCTTATGAGGACATTCCCTGTTCAGCAATTGCATTCTCCCTTTATTTCACTAGTTTAGTTACAATGATATTTCTGTAGCTTATCGATCATGACACTTGGGTGGTTCCCTTGCAGCCACCCACAGTTTTAATGTTGTATCCACTAACAAAATACTTTGATTTCAATGAATGTACCCAGAGAAACAGTATGTCTCTGAATGCCTATACAGTTACACATAGTATGTTTGCTATTAACTTTTATCTAAAAGAAAATGGTTCTGTGCCTTGCTTTTCAACAGAGTTGTGGCCCTGTGGATCCTGATGTTGATAATCCAAGCATATGCAAAATTGCTTAAAGAGGTTATCCATGATTAGAAAAACAGAACAGATTTCTTCAAAAAACAGCACTTTGTGGATTTATAGTGCAACTGTTACCTCCATACAGGGTACGGAGCTGCACACCTCACCAGTTAGGGTGTATGGAGATGGGATAGATGGTTCTTTTACTTACTGTGAACGCAGTGGATGCACTGTTGCCTAATATAACTGGGGATAGGGGATAAGATGACCCCCTCCGATCTCTGGGCTGGCACCTCGACATTCTGAACATTTTCGTTCAGAACGCTGGTTTCGGACAGCTGTGGTCGTGACGTCACTTAACGCCTCCTCCATTCATGTCTATGGGAGGGGGTGTGACGAGCGACCACAGCCATCTGATCAGACATCTTATCCCCTATTCTTAGGGTAGGGAATAAGATGTACAGGGCCGGAGTACCCCTCTAAAGATCTTGTATGTCTTATATCTCACCCCAGCACTAGGTTCAAAGCTTACACTGCTCTACAATGCTATAATACTGCTTCTAAGGATATACTATAGAGACCAGTGTTGGCAGGGTATAGGAGACCCCCTATATGAGGTTGTATATATTTTAACTGAGAGTAACACCCTGTTTTAATATTGTGGTTGAGCTACCCTATTTCTGTGTATGGAAGGGTATAGGAGACATCAGAGCAGCTAATCTTAACCCACTAGCTTAGGGACAACTGAAAAGTAGAGAGCCTGGAGAGGGAAAACTGGTGAAATATTCCATAAGCATGTTATATAATAGTCATCAATAGCACAACTCAGTATGTACACATACTATACAACAGCTTGTCCTGAAAAGTTTAATGAGTTATTGACCATTTAGGTAAATGGAGATGATCTGTGATACCACGCACAGCCCACGAAAACGAGTGAATGGGGTTATCAGGATTAGAAGAACAAAACTGATTTCTTCCTAAATCAGCACTACACCTGTCCCCAGGTTGTGAGTGGTACTGCAGCTCAGTTCAATTCAAGTGAATGGAGTCAAGTTGTAATACCTAAGCTCTTCTTTTTGTATTCATGGATAGCCACTTTAAACTGTTCCTGGAAGAAAACAGCCATGTGTTTTTAAGCTCATAAATCCACAGAAGTTTTCCATATGTGTAGTGTTCCCCACTGGAACTACCGTATTTTTCGCCGTATAAGATGCACTTTTTCTTCCCCAAAACATGGGAGGAAAAGTTGGTGCGTCTTATACGGCGAATATTTGCCCGAGGCTGCTGCGGGCGAGAGCGGGAAGTCAGCCTTAAGTACAGAGGCTGCGGCGGTGCGGTACAGCGCTGACTACCCGCTCCCCACCCGCAGCAGCCTCATGACCGCTGGTGAATTTTCACCTCTCACCGGCTATGTTTATTGCCATAGGACTGGAACATACAGTTCCGGGCGCCGGGCAAGTGAATTACTAATAACTGTATACTAAAAACTAGGGTGCCTCCAGCTGTTCTGAAACTACAACTCCCAGCATGCCCGGACCGGCAAAGGCTGTCTGGGCATGCTGGTAGTTGTAGTTTCACAACAGCTGGAGGCCCCCTGGTTTTTAATATACAGTATTAGTTTTTACCTGCTCTGGCCGGCCCCCGCCTGCAGCCGCATACAGGAGCCGGCCCGGGCAGATAAAATCATAGGTTTTCCTATGCCCGACATCCCTGTGTCCCGAAAAATCTTTTCGGGACATAAGGATGTCCGCGGGTCACTCACCATTCCCCGGCCGATGCGCGTCCTCCTCCGGTCCTCCTCCGATCCTCCGCCTCTCTATGGTTGTACGCACGGGACCTCAGTGACGTCCCGTGCGTACAACCATAGAGGCGACAGAGGACCGGAGGAAGACGCGCGCCGACCGGGGCCTGGTGAGTGACCGGCGGTGTGTAATCTTCAGCGTTCCGGTCACCGCTCCTCCGGTCCCGGCACCTACTGCTATGTGCCATAGGCCATAGCAGTAGATGGTGACCCGGGCCAGAGGAGCGGTGACCGGAACACTGTGGGGGCAGCAGTACAGACATCCAGCCTCCAGCCGTACACTGTATATGGCTGGAAGCTGTATGTCTGTGGGGGGGAGCTGCCTACCATTGTGGGGGAACTATACTGCCAACTATTGTGGAGGAACTATACTGCCAACCATTGTGGGGGAACTATACTGCCAACCATTGTTGGGGAACTATACTGCCAACCATTGTGGGGGAACTATACTGCCAACCATTGTGGGGGAACTATACTGCCAACCATTGTGGTAGAACTATACTGCCAACTATTGTGGGGGAACTATACTGCCAACCATTGTGGGGGGACTATACTGCCAACCATTGTGGAGGGGGGGGGGAGCTGCCTACCATTGTGGGGGAACTATACTGACAACTATTGTGGGGGGGGGAGCTGCCAGTGCCTACCATTGTGGGGGAACTATACTGCCAACTATTGTGGGTAAACTATACTGCCAACCATTGTGGGGGAACTATACTGCCAACTATTGTTGGGGAACTATACTGCCAACCATTGTGGGGGGGGAGGGGGGAGGTGCTGCCTACTATTGTGGGGGAACTATACTGCCAACTATTGTGGGGGAACTATACTGCCAACTATTGTGGGGGAACTATACTGCCAACTATTGTGGGGGAACTATACTGATATAAAATATTTTACTACAGTATTTGGTTCAGAATCTTTTTTTTCTAGATTTTCCTCCTTTAAAATTGGGTGCGTCTTATATGCCGGAGCGTCTTATATGGGAAAAATACGGTAATACAAAAACAGCAAAGTGGCAAAATGTACAGGAAATAGTGCAAAATATTGCAACTTCTCCCTGTATGTAATTCATAACATAATATGACTGTAAATGATAAATATTTATTATTCAGAATCATCAGGTTCATTTATAAACAACACTATTTGGACTTTAGAAACATAAACAGAGTATTCTGCATGTTAAATGTACGTTTCGGTACCAGCAAGTGGAAAACAATATAGCAGTCTATACATCGTAAGTAAGTGTTAGGAAGAATGGGTTTTCTTTTAAAGGATTTCCTGGCAGGGAAGGTGTTAATGACTTCTCTGTTGACATGGTAACTATGACAGATACAAAACAGCACTCGAAGCCTTTCTGTGTCATACATCACTGTTACTCATCAATCTTAATCAAAGGAGAAGCTTGAACCATCAATAGTCATTTGGACTTGTAAACTGACGACTGGTCAGAATAGTCAGCTGGCTATGAAAACTAGTGTCGTGTAGCCAACTACGAGGAGACATAATGAGAGAACAGCTGTACAGCGTTTGGTACAGTACAGGCAGAAATGATGCAATAATGAGCTTGTGTTGCTTACCTAAGCACTTAGTGCAACAGACGGATGGGGGCTTAGAAATTACAGATCCTCTGCTTTTACTTAAACATAGTGCTATCGCTGCAAGTTATGTTGTCACTTTGTTCTTCAAAGCAATAGTAGTGTTCCTCATCCGAGCTTGAATTGTCCTAACAGATGCTTGGTGTTTAGTATCCAGAACTAAATGCCTTAATAGTTCCGATAACAGAAGTCATCCTGAATTGGACCACCTTAGTGCAACTTTCACAGAAAATTGGGATTCAGACATTTTTCTATCACTGTTATAAAATAGAGTCCCATTTATGAGGCTTTGGAGGACTGTGATCCTCAAGTATGAAGCCAGAACACACAGGATATTGGTTTGTAAATGGTCTGTAGGAATATTAAGTAGAACATTTTTTACTTCCTCAGCACTATTTGTAGTAAATCCTTAGTCTAGATGGGTCAAATGATCGCAGCTCGTATGAACTACAAAGAGGTTTGGAATTTTAAGGTATGCCTAAGGAATCAGGATTGTGTGACTGACACCTCAGCATGGAGAACCGCTCCCAGTGACAGGGAAAGATCTGAGAGCATAATGTGGAAATATATCTTCTAGTTGCTAAAAGTAACATGAAAAAGCAATAGATCACAAACAAGTCATCGCATAGACTTGATAGACTGCATAATATTTCCATATGGCTGGGGACAGGAATTGAAGACAACTATATATACTCTACAGATATAAGCTATGTCCCCACACTGTAAAATAAAAATAAAAATGTCTATAAAATAGATATAAAAAGTGGCCAATTTTTAAAAAATCTAATAATGTGTTATATTAAAGTTTAGTCAGTGGATATGTACTTTAAAAACACTCCAATGGTGTATGCATTTATAGATGCTTTTCTAGACTGGACATAACAATGTATAATTTTTTTTTTTTTATTGTCACTTTTTATAACCATTTTATGGACTTTTTTTTTTTTTAGTTTGTAAATACTGTTGGTACTGAAGGTATTGTTGGGAGTTGCCTTTTCCAAAACTACAACTCGGAGCATATATTGAAAATCTGCACTTACTTTCAGGACATGCTGGGACTCTAGGGGTATAGCTATGGATCAGAAGAAAAAGGCTTCTATAAATATCTGAAACCATCTTTTTATGATATTTAAATAGTAACAAATGTGCCAAATTATGTGGCAGAACAGTACACTGGCTCTATCACTTAATAAGATGCAGAGTCATTTTTCTGATATTTTTTGAATTTTTTAATATTTGTGAGCTAATGATGGTTTGTCAGTGCGGTTGTGTTATTCCTCTATTCCCCTTTGTATGTTAAACATTCCGCTGATAACATTGTCTGCTGTTCTCAGATTCCGGAGCAGCTGTTGAACTTGAGTTTAACAGTCTCAGATGAATGTACTAGGAAAACATCTATGTATTAATTATTGGTTGACTATGATGTATCTTTAGCAGCTGACAACATCAAACATTTTTAATGGCTCTAGTTTTTTAAAGGACTCTATAAAGTATTGAGAGAACACTTTTAACACCAGTTAGGCTGATAAAAAAAATACTAAAATAAACAATATTATAGTTTTGTGGAAATTGGGTCCTGCTGGGAATATTATACGTATGAGAAAGCTCTATTAGTGCAGATCAGATCAGTGTCGTGCTGTGCCTGGGGAGAGCTGACCCAGTATGGCCATTCAAGTGGACCATTAAGTCTAAGACCACAACTGTTCACTATTAACAACGACCTTTAACAAGATGCAATTACATAAAGGGACTTAAGACTTTGAAACTACTAGGAAAAAGCTTACTCCAAGTAATGAAATATTTTGCAAAATATATTTCTTCTATTATCTATATGAAGGAGTATAAGTATAGAGAATTAACATGTAATCATTAAGGCAGGGCTTTGTACTGGAAGACCAGTTGTGCATGCCAGTTATGTGGGGCAGGGAGGGAAGGAGAAAGCCCAGAGGTAAACAATTTTGTGGCTCAGCTCGGCCCGCCTCCTGGACATTTAGGCCACATAGAAAACAGGCTTTTATAATTCACTGCTATACCACCTTGGGATGTTGGGGGCACTGTTATGTACTTTACATGCATTCTGTTGTTGAGGGCAGGGAATGTGTAGGTTATTTGGTCAACATCAGATGACAGATTCCTTTTAATGCAATTAACTAACACAAGAACAGTAACACTATTGAAACAATGGCTCATCAATCCCAACATACAGTCTTAAACTTTGCAACATTATAAAACTTAAAGGCACAAGAGACAATTCTTAACACTGCATTACAACATAATTTAACATAAAGATTAGTAAGGGGTGAATGTGGGTGCTTCTTTGTTCAGTAGAGTAGCACCTCTTTACCTCAGCCTTTACACCCTCCACTAGTAGTATTGGCCCCATTCACCCAGTTGTTATAGCAGTGCCTCCCCTAGAGATGAGAAAACTTTTGAAAAATTTGATTTGGACGATTCGCCGAATTTTTCGGAGAATTTGGTTTGTTCCGAATTTATTTGTGGCAAATCTATATTAAGATGGCTATTTCTTGACTACAAAGAGCCTCAATAGGGGTGTAGAACACTTTACTTTCTTCTAACACGCATATGGAGTGTGCTGGGGTAGTGAAATAATACTGTTATTCAGTATGACATGCAGATTACAGGCATTGCTTTTAGAATCACTGCCGCAGAGCGGTGCAATGACAAAGCCTGGAGGTGGCATCAGTATAAGGAGACAATATAGGGGCTGAATGACACAGCATGGAGGTGTTGGCAGCATGAGGAGACCATTTAGTGGCTAAATGACACAGCATGGAGGTGTTGGCAGCATGAGGAGACCATATAGTGGCTGAATGACACAGTGTAGAGGTGTTCGCAGCATGAGGAGACCATATAGTGGCTAAATGACACAGCTTGGATGAGGCTGTAGCATGAGGAGACCATATAGTGGTTGAATGACACAGCGTGGAGGTGTTTGCAGCATGAAGAGACCATATAGTTGCTGAATTACACAGCCCCAAGCTGGCAGCAGCATGAGTATACACAAGGGCTTCACAATGCCTAAGATTAAAATAGTGAATTCGGAAATTTAAATTGAAGATTTATGGTAGCTAGTGCCCAGGCCCAGCAGCATTAGTAAACCATATATTGTCTGAATGACACAGCCTGGAGGTGGCTGAAGCATGAGGAGACCATATAGTTGCTGAATGACACTGCCTGGAGGTGACTGAAGCATGAGGAGACCATGTAGTGTCTGAATGGCACAGGCTGAAGTTGGCTGAAACATGAGGAGACCATATAGTGTCTGCATAGCACAGCCTGGAGCTGGCAGAAGCATGAGGGGACCATTGAAATTTAAGATTTTGAAATTGAAATTTAAGATTTTGAAATTGAAATGGAGGATTTTGAAATTGAAATTTTAACTCCCAAGTTTTAGTGTCCTAGGCCCCGACGTGTGGGTACAAAGGACCAAATCTAACAAGGAGTCACATGTCACATGGTGGCACAAGGACATAGCCTGGAGATGGCATCAGTATGAGGAGACCATATAATGACTGAATGACTGCCTGGAGTTTGTGGCAGCATGAGGAGACCATATAGTGGCTGAATGACACAGCCTGGGGGTGGCTGAATCATGAGACCATATAGTGGTTTAATTGCACAGCCTGGAGCATAAAGAGACCATTGAAATTAAAGGGGTATTCCAGGAAAAAACTGGCTCCAGAAAGATAAACAGATTTGTAAATTACTTATATTAAAAAATCTTAATCCTTTCAGTACTTATGAGCTTCTGAAGTTAAGGTTTTTCTTTTCTATCTAAGTGCTCTCTGATGACACATGTTTCGGGAAACACCCAGTTTAGAAGAGGTTTGCTATGGGAATTTGCTTCTAAACTGGGCGTTCACCGAGACACGTCATCAGAGAGCACTTAGACAGAAAAGAACCTTAACTTCAGAAGCTCATAAGTATTGAAAGGATTAAGATTTTTTAATAGAATTAATTAATATATCTGGAGCCAGTTGATATATAAAAAAAAGTTTTTTCCTGGCTAACACCTTTAAAGATTTTTAAATTTAAATTTAAGATGTAGAAATTGAAATTGAGGATTTTTTAATTAAAATTCTAACTTCCAAGTTTTAGCGTACCGGGCCCCAGTGTGTGGGTACAAAGGACTAAATTAAATGAGTCACATGTCACGTGACAGCACAATGAGAGAGCCTTGAGGTGGCAGCAGCAGCATGAGGGCCATGCCAACTGAGGATTGAGTCTGAGAAACCCACCGACTGTTGACTGGGGGTGTCGTATGTCACTTGGGATGAAGTGGATGACCGAGTGAACCGATCAAGCAAGGCTGCTGGGTTGCTGGTCGAGACAAGACTGCTAGCTGATAACGGGAGCTTAGACCTTTCGCTGCGACTTCGGCTGCCACATGCCCCTACTCTGCTGTGATCTCTGCCTGCGCCTGACACTCCACTGTGCGCATCCTGGCACTACTCTGCCTGACATAGTTATTGCATATAAGAGGGGAGTACAATACGCTTCTCTAAGCTTACAACAGTATTTGTCTAGAACAACAGCAGGTGTGTACTATTGGCTGTCCTTTCACAGTATATCCCCTTAAGGACACATGACGTTCTCATACGTCTCCATTTCCGAGTCCTTAAGGACACATGACGTATGAGAACGTCATGTGTTTTACCGGCCCCCCGCAACCATCTGGAGCGGAGCCGGTGCCCGATGCCTGCTGAAATCGTTCAGCAGGCATCGGGGCATATCGCCCAGGGGGTCATTATGACCCCCCATGTCGGCGATGGCCGCAGATCGCTGGACAATTCAGTCCAGCGATCTGCGGCGGATTCCGGGTCAATCGGGTCTCCAGTGACCCGGTGACCCGGAATTATTGGCTGATCGGGGCCGTCAGAGACGGCCCCGAACAGCCAGAGCCAGCAGGGGTGAGGTGGCACTGGTGCCACCTCACGATCGCCCTGATTCGTCGGCCGGATTACCGGCCGACCAATCAGGGCGCCTGCTGCGGGTGTCACTCCCGCAACCCGCTCCGCCCCTCTTCCGGAGGACGTGAGCGGGTGTGGGACGTGCACCCCGGGTGCTGGGGACCCCGATCCCCGGCGTCCCTGTTGGGATCGGGGCCCCAGGAGGAGCGGCGGCGGCAACGATGAGGGACTGACCTGTGCGGCGTGGATCGTTGGAGGTGAGTGACAGCCTCCTGCTGTTGCTTAGCAACAGCTCTCAGCATGCAAAAAGGGCATGCTGGGAGCTGTAGTTATGCAAAAGCAGGAGGCAGACCACCACAACTCCCAGCATTCCCTTATGGGCATGCTGGGACTTGTAGTTTTGCAACAGCTGGAGGCACATTCTTTCTATGGAAAAGTGTACTTTCAGCTGTTGTATAACTACAACTCCCAGCTTGCACAAACAGCTAAAGTGCATGCTGGGAGTTGTAGTGGTGCATCTGGTGGTTGCATAACTACAACTTCCAGCATGCCCGTTGGCTGTCGGTGACTGCTGAGAGTTGTAGTTTTGCAACAGCTGAAGGCACACTGAGTTAAGTAGCAAACCAGTGTGTCTCCAGCTGTTGCATAACTACAATCCCCAGCATCCCCAGCCAAAGTAGTATGCCTCCAGCTGTTGCATAACTACAACACCCAGCATGCCCTTCCGCTGTCCGTACATGCTGGGGGTTGTAGCTTTTGCAACAGCTGAAGGCACACTGGTTGCAAAACATTGAGTTTGTTACCAAACTCGGTGTTTCACAACCAGTGTGCCTCCAGCTGTTGCAAAACTACAACTCCCAGCATGCACTGATAGACCGTACATGCTGGGAGTTGTAGTTTTGCAACAGCTGGATGTCCCCCCCCCAATGTGAATGTACAGGGTACACTCACATGGGCGGAGGATTACAGTAAGTATCCGGCTGCAAGTTTGAGGTGCGGCAAAATTTCTGCCGCAGCTCAAACTGCCAGCGAGAAACTACTGTGAACCCCCCGCCCATGCGACTGTACCCTAGGGTATTTTCTGCTATTACCCTTTTAAAAAATGTAAAATTTTTGGGAAAACAAGCATTTAAGGTAAAAAAAATATATATTTTTTTACATATGCAAAAGTTGTGAAACACCTGTAGGGCATTAAGGTTCACGTTACCCCTTGTTACGTTCCCCGAGGGGTCTAGTTTCCAAAATGGTATGCCATGTGTTTTTTTTTTGCTGTTCTGGCACCATAGGGGCTTTCTAAATGCGGCATGCCCCCAGAGCAAAATTTGCTTTCAAAAAGCTAAATGTGACTCCTTCTCTTCTGAGACCTGTAGTGCGCCAGCAGAGCACTTTTCATCCCCATGCGAGGTGTTTTCTGTATCGGGAGAAATTGGGCTTCAAATTTTGGGGGGTATTTTCTGTTATTACCCTTTTTAAAAATGTAAACTTTTTGGGAAACCAAGCATTTTAGGTAAAAAAAATATATGTTTTTTTTATATATACAAAAGTCGTGAATCACCTGTAGGGTATTAAGGTTCACTTTACCCCTTGTTACGTTCCCTGAGGGGTCTAGTTTCCAAAATGGTATGCCATGTGTTTTTTTTTTGTTGTCCTGGCACCATAGGGGCTTCCTAAATGCGGCATGCCCCCCAAAAACCATTTGTCGCTCCTTCCCTTCTGAGCCCTCTACTGTGCCCGCCGAACAATTAACATAGACATATGAGGTATGTGCTTACTCGAGAGAAATTGGGTTTTAAATACAAGTAAAAATTTTCTCCTTTTTACCCCTTGCAAAAATTCAAAAATTGGGTCTACAAGAACATGCGAGTGTAAAAAATGAAGATTTTGAATTTTCTCCTTCACTTTGCTGCTATTCCTGTGAAACACCTAAAGGGTTAATGCACTTACTGAATGTCATTTTGAATACTTTGGGGGGTGTAGTTTTTATAATGGGGTCTTTTATGGGGTATTTCTAATATGAAGACCCTTCAAATCCACTTCAAAACTGAACTGGTCCCTGAAAAATAGTGAGTTTGAAAATTTTGTGAAAAATTTCAAAATTGCTGCTGAACTTTGAAGCCCTCTGGTGTCTTCCAAAAGTAAAAACTCATAAATTTTATGATGCAAACATAAAGTAGACATATTGTATATGTGAACACAACAAATATATATTTTGAATATCCATTTTCCTTACAAGCAGAGAGCTTCAAAGTTAGAAAAATGCTAAATTTTCATTTTTTTCATCAAATTTTGGGATTTTTCACCAAGAAAGGATGCAAGTTACCATAAAATTTTACCACTAAGTTAAAGTAGAATATGTCACGAAAAAACAATCTCGGAATCAGAATGATAACTAAAAGCATTCCAGAGTTATTAATGTTTAAAGTGACAGTGGTCAGAATTGCAAAAAACGCTTCGGTCCTTAAGGTATAAAATGGCCTGGTCCTTAAGGGGATATAGACCCTTGACAGATTAACAGGTACAAAATAGTACACTACTTGGATGTAGGTATGTGGTATGCACATATGAGGGCATAAAAATGTACTACAGTACACTTAAAAATACTTATTTTTACCTGTGTCCACTGTGACTTTTTATATATTTTTCCATTTTTTATACAAGAGTTTTGCTCAGGACACTTGCTTAAAGTGTCTATAACTATTTTATATATTTGTTTGTTAGTAGTCACAATATATGATTGTGTTGTTTTGTAATTGTTATTAATATTTGAAAGATTTTGTGATTTAAATAATTGTTATGTGTTTGCTTTCTTGTACTAGAAAACTGAATTGACAAGTTTCAGCTCTTAAGTGGAAAATGAAGTCAGCACCCTAATCATCTGGTGAGCAGCGATTAAAAAGTGAAATAGTTAGTTTAAAAAAATATGCCCTTTGAAAAAGTTTGGAGGGTTTGGTGTAAGGGAACCAACAACAACAACAACAACAAAGGGAAAAAAAAATTTGCACAACACCAGAGGTACACAACAGTGCTGCAGCACACAGTTGCTGTGTAATAAACACAAAATTGCACTCTCTCACAGACTATTAGGAATGGACTGCTGGGTATGTATCAAATTGCCTACAGAATAGTATAACAAGCAGACCATTTGTTGTAGAAAAAGGTGGACAAACAAATGCACTACGGTATGCTTAACCCCTTAAGGACTGAGCCCTTTTTTACCTTAAGGACTCTTTTGCAATTATGACCACTGTCACTTTAAACATTAATAACTCTGGAATGCTTTTAGTTATCATTCTGATTCCGAGATTGTTTTTTCGTGACATATTCTACTTTAACATAGTGGTAAAATTTTTTGGTAACTTGCTTCCTTTCTTGGTGAAAAATCCCCAAATTTGATGAAAAATTTAAAAATTTTGCATTTTTCTAACTTTGAAGCTCTCTGCTTGTAAGAAAAATGGATATTCCAAATATATATTTTTTTTAATTCACATATACAATATGTCTATTTTATGTTTGCATCATTAAATTGACGTGTTTTTACTCTTGGAAGACACCAGAGGGCTTCAAAGTTCAGCAGCAATTTTCAAATTTTTCACAAAATTTTGAAACTCGCTTTTTTTTCAGGGACCAGTTCAGGTTTGAAGTGGATTTGAAGGGTCTTCATATTAGAAATACCCCATAAATTACCCCATTATAAAAACTGCACCCCCCAAAGTATTCAAAATGACATTCAGTCAGCGTTTTAACCCTTTAGGTGTTTCACAGGAATAGCAGCAAAGTTAGGGAGAAAATTCACAATCTTCATTTTTTACTCTCGCATGTTTTTGTAGACCCAATTTTTGAATTTTTGCAAGGGGTAAAAAGGAGAAAATTTTTACTTGTATTTGAAACCCAATTTCTCTCGAGTAAGCACATACCTCATATGTCTATGTTAATTGTTCGGCGGGCGAAGTAGAGGGCTCAGAAGGGAAGGAGCGACAAATGTTTTTTTGGGGGCATGTCACATTTAGGAAGCCCCTATGGTGCCAGAACAGAAAAAAAAAAAACACATGGCATAACATTTTGGAAACTAGACTCCTCGGGGAACATAACAAGGGGTAAAGTAAACCTTAATACCCCACAGGTGATTCACGACTTTTGCATATGTAAAAAAAATAATAATAATTTTTCCCTAAAATGCTTGGTTTCCCAAAAGTTTTACATTTTTAAAAAGGGCAAAAGCAGAAAATACCCCCCAATATTTGAAGCCCAATTTCTCCCGATTCAGAAAACACCCCATATGGGGGTGAAAAGTGCTCTGCTGGCACACTACAGGTCTCAGAAGAGAAAGAGTCACATTTGGTTTTTTTGAAGGAAATTTTACTCTGGGGGCATGCCGCATTTAGGAAGCCCCTATGGTGCCAAGAAAGCAAAAAAAAAAAACACATGGCATACCATTTTGGAAACTAGACCCCTAGGGGAACGTAACAAGGGGTAAAGTGAACCTTAATACCCCACAGTGAACCTTAATACCCCACAGGGGTTTCACAACTTTTGCATTTGTAAAAATAATAAGAATAATTTTACCTAAAATGCTTGGTTTCCCCAAAAATTTACATTTTTACAAAGGGTTAAAGCAGAAAATACCCCCCCAAAATGTGAATCCCAATTTCTCCTGATTCAGAAAACACCCCATATGGGGGTGAAAAGTGCTCTGCTGGCGCACTACAGGTCTCAGAAGAGAAGGAGTCACATTTGGCTTTTTGAAAGCAAATTTTGCTCTGGGGGCATGCCGCATTTAGGAAGCCCCTATGGTGCCAGAACAGCAAAAAAAAAACCCACATGGCATACTATTTTGGAAACTAGACCCCTCGGGGAACGTAACAAGGGGTTAAGTGAACCTTAATACCCCACAGGTGTTTCACGACTTTTGCATATGTAAAAAAAAAATTTTTTTTTCCCTAAAATGCTTATTTTCCCAAAAATTTTACATTTTTAAAAAAGGGTAAAAGCAGAAAATACCCCCTAAAATTTGTAACATAATTTCTCCCGAGTACGGCGATACCCCATATGTGACCCTAAACTGTTGCCTTGAAATACGGCCTAAATTAGGGACTTGCATAGTGGTGGACATGGGGGTATTCTACGCCAGTGATTCCCAAACAGGGGGCCTCCAGCTGTTGTAAAACTCCCAGCATGCCTGGACAGTCAGTGGCTGTCTGGTAATACTGGGAATAGTTGTTTTGCAACAGCTGGAGGCTCCGTTTTGGAAACCGTGGCGTACCAGACGTTTTTCATTTTTATTGGGAAGGGGGGCTGTGTAGGGGTATGTGTATATGTAGTGTTTTTTACTTTTTATTAAATTATTTGTTAGTGTAGTGTAGTGTTTTTAGGGTACAGTCACACGGGCGGGGGTTCACAGTAGTTTCTCGCTGGCAGTTTGAGCTGCGGCAGAAAATTTGCCGCAGCCGGATACTTACTGTAAACCTCCGCCCATGTGAGTGTACCCTGTACATTCACATTGGGGGGGGGGGGGGGGGAACATCCAGCTGTTGTAAAACTACAACTCCCAGCATGTACGGTCTATAAGTGCATTCTGGGAGTTGTAGTTTTGCAACAGCTGGAGGCACACTGGCTATGATCGGGACAGCCCCAGCATATGATTGTTCCTTACATCTGAGCCTCGCTTTGGAAACGAGGCTTGGTTTTTAGTAACGTTGTGGAGCTTTCTGACGCGGTTTCCCGATGTCACATGATACGCGCTGATAGGTGCATCTGCTCCCGGACCTCGCTATGAGTGCGAGGCTTGATAGCAGTGATCTATGTATGGCTATGACGCTTTATCTATATCACGTGTTTCAGTCCTGGGCTCTAATTGGTTAGGTCTCTGTATATATACATACCCGACACTCTATTGACCACACCCCTGAAGAAGCCTTCATTGGTGAAACGTTGGGTGGCGGGTGGCTGTAGCGCCGTACTTCTTGCTCCACTTGGTAAAGTATTTTGTTATCTCTGTCCAGTTTTGGTTTTGCCCTACTTATAATGCTCTACTGATCCCCTGCTGGATCCGACCTTAATATATAATATATGAGCAGCAGCCTTTTTCATTTAACCCACGGGAGCCAATATCTATCATGCCCATGGTTATTTAGCCCCCGATTCTCTCTCAGCATTTTTGGATCTATGATTATTACTGCATATGTATCTTTAAAAAAAAAAATTAAATGTCTTGTCATTTTGGATTCATGTTAATAAAGTATACTTTGTGATATTTATGTCCTGTTTGATGCCTTTCTTTATGAATTCAATCTATGTCTTTTGGCGTAGGACTTACTGTGTGGGAATTTTTTCTTTTGGTATCTCATAACTTCAGCTCTCAGCATGCCCTTTTTGCATGCAGGGAGCTGTTGCTAAGCAACAGCAGGAGGCTGTCACTCACCTCCGACGATCCACGCCGCATCACATCAGTCCCTCGTCATCGCTGCCGCGGCCGTCGCTCCTGGGGCCCCGATCCCAACATTGACGCCGGGGATCTGGGTCCCCAACTCCCGGGGTGCACATCCGGCACCCGCTCCCGTTCTCCGGAAGAGGGGCGGAGCGGGTTGCGGGAGTGACTCCCGCAGCAGGCGCCCTGATTGGTCGGCCGGGAAACCGGCCGACGAATCAGGGCGATCGTGAGGTGGCACCAGTGCCACCTCACCCTTGCTGGCTCTGGCTGTTCTGTAATTCCGGGTCATCGGGTCACTGGAGACCCGATTGACCTGGAATCTGCCGCAGATCGCTGGACTGAATTGTCCAGCGATCTTCGGCCATTGCCGACATGGGGGGACATAATGACCCCCCTGGGCGATATGCCTCGATGCCTGCTGAACGATTTCAGCAGGCATTTGGGCACCGGCTCCCCTCCAGCTAGCGGCAGGGGGCCGGGATTTGACAGGATGTACTCAAACGTCCTTAAGGACTCGGAAAAGGGGCCGTTTGAGTACGTCCTGCGTCCTTAAGGGGTTAAAAAACGTATTGAGTAAAACACCAGCTGGTGATTACTTTTGCCTGGACTTTAACAGTATGTAGGCCCTTGACAGATTAACAGGTGCAATATAGTACACTACTTAGATGTAGGTATGTGGTGTGCACTTATGAGGGCAGAAAAATGCGCTACAGTACACTTAAAAAAGTATCTGAGTAAAAACACCAGCCGATGACTGGACTTTAACAATATCTAGGACCTTGACAGATTAACAGGTACAAAATAGTACACTACTTAGATGTAGGTATGTGGTATGCACTTATGAGGGCAGAAAAATGGATTACAGTACACTTAAAAACTTTGTATTTTTGTAAATCACAAGTCGGTGATTATTTTTGCCTGGAATTTTACAGCATCTAGGCCCTTGACAGATTAACAGGTACAAAATAGTACACTACTTAGATGTATGTATGTGGTATGCCCTTATGAGGGCAGAAAAATGCGGTACAGTACGCTTAAAAAAATATATTTTAGTAAAACACCAGCCGGTGATTACTTTTGCTTGGACTTTCACAGTATCTAGGCCCTTGACAGATTAACAGGTTCAAAATAGTACACTACTTAGATGTAGGTATGTGGAATGCACTTATGAGGGTGGAAAAATGTAGTACAGTACACTCAAAAAAATCTTATCTTACTGTACCAACAGTACACAACAGTGCTGGAGCACACAAAAGCTGTGTACTTAACACAAAATTGCACTATGTCAAAGACTGTTAGGAATAAACTGCTGGGTAGTATACCATCTACAGACTAGTATAACCAGCAGATGATTTGTTGTGGAACAAAGACACAGAATTGCGCTGAAAAATTATTTCTTCCTCCTCTGCTAAGGTTTATGAAGTTGATGCAACTTGTTGAAATGTATGAGGCTACACACAGCTCTCTGCCCCCTCTGTAATACAATGCTGAAGAAAGTGACTGGGAGGTTAATGGCTGCAGTAAAAATCCTTTTCAGTGAAAAAAACACTGCTTTCTGTACACCAGAACACTGTTGTGACTAGGATGTGAAACGCAGCTGGAATTAGCTTTTTTTGTGTTATACACACACAGTGATGTCCGTTCTATCTCTATGCAGTGTAAGGAATGATATGAAGAGTCACAAAATGGCTGCCGAATGTATGGGGCTGTGACATCATAGGGGTGACTGGCATGTGATTAAGGGTCAGCCCGCCTACTTCCCTTCCCGCCTTGCTTTTCCGCCTCCCCAGCGTTCCCTGCCCCATGTACTGACATGTGGATCCGCCATTTTAGATGCCCTGGAGCCTGGACCGCAGTAAATGGAGTTTAACCCCTTAAGGACTCAGGGTTTTTCCGTTTTTGCACTTTCGTTTTTTCCTCCTTACCTTTTAAAAATCATAACCCTTTCAATTTTCCACCTAAAAATCCATATTATGGCTTATTTTTTGCGTCGCCAATTCTACTTTGCAGTGACATTAGTCATTTTACCCAAAAATGCACGGCGAAACGGAAAAAAAATCATTGTGCGACAAAATCGGAAAAAAAACGCCATTTTGTAACTTTTGAGGGCTTCCGTTTCTACGCAGTGCATATTTCGGTAAAAATTACACCTTATCATTATTCTGTAGGTCCATACGGTTAAAATGATACCCTACTTATATAGGTTTGATTTTGTCGCACTTCTGGAAAAAATCATAACTACATGCAGGAAAATTTATACGTTTAAAAATGTCATCTTCTGACCCCTATAACTTTTTTATTTTTCCACTTACGGGGCGGTATGAGGACTAATTTTTTGCGCCGTGATCTGAAGTTTTTATTGGTATGATTTTTGTTTTGATCTGACTTTTTGATCACTTTTTATTCATTTTTTAATGTTATAAAAAGTTACCAAAATACGCTTTTTTGGACTTTGGAATTTTTTTGCGCGTACGCCAATGACCGTACGGCTTAATTAATGATATATTTTTATAGTTCGGACATTTACGCACGCGGCGATACCACATATGTTTATTTTTATTTTTTTTACACTGTTTTATTTTTTTTTATGGGAAAAGGGGGGTGATTCAAACTTTTATTAGGGAAGGGGTTAAATGACCTTTATTAACACTTTTTTTTTACTTTTTTTTTGCAGTGTTATAGGTCCCATAGGGACCTATAACACTGCACACACTGATCTCTCATCCTGATCACAGGCGTGTATTAACACGCCTGTGATCAGCATTATCGGCGCTTGACTGCTCCTGCCTGGATCTCAGGCACGGAGCAGTCATTCGTCGATCGGACACCGAGGAGGCAGGTAAGGGCCCTCCCGGTGTCCGATCAGCTGTTCGGGACGCCGCGATTTCACCGCGGTGGTCCCGAACAGCCCGACTGAGCAGCCGGGATACTTTCAGTTTCACTTTAGAAGCGGCGGTCAGCTTTGACCACCGCTTCTAAAGGGTTAATACCGCACATCGCCGCGATCGGCGATGTGTGGTATTAGCCGCGGGTCCCGGCCGTTGATTAGCGCCTGGACCCACGCGATATGATGCAGGATCGCGGCGCGATCCCGCTTCATATCGCGGGAGCCGGCGCAGGACGTAAATATACGTCCTGCGTCGTTAAGGGGTTAATGAAGCAATTTGCTCAATAGAATCGCGGCGATATTCGCATTCATTGCGAATCTAAGATTTCCTTAAATTCGTAACAAATTCGGGGTCATCAGCTTCGATTTGTTCATCTCTAGCCTTCAATTCCCAAAGTCCATGCATTCCCAATGTTTTTGAAACAATCTATATATTCATGTAGCATTTAATGACTGTTTGCCTGCACTACCAGCATCAGCTATAGACTAGGGAAAAAGATGGAGATGATTTGTATCTGGGATGGGAAGCTCATCTGTTTTATATCACTGCCAAATATATTACATTAAACGAAATTGAATGAAGAATGGTTATAAAAAAATGTGCATTCTGTGCAGACTTTATTTGTGTTATCTAATCAGGATGTATACTAACATCATCTTGTAATACAGTATCATGAAATCACAACTAGGGTTTCGCATTTACGGTCATAGCTTGTTAGAGGCCTGATAGTACATCAAAGGTGTAACTTGAATTTCATGGGCCCCAGTGCAAAATCTATAATATGGCCCTACCTACCACATGTGAATTTTAATACTGGTGTTTTCCTATGTAGCGTTTGGGGTATCAACCATCAACCATACCAATGCCCCTGATTTAGATTACGAAGTCTGTTGTCACACTAAATTTACATGTCAGAGATAACTTTACAGGATCCTGGTGAAACATGGTGGATTCAACAGCAACATCTGTTTATGATAAAGTGAAGCCTCAAGGGATAAGGCTGAATCATATAGACTGATGTATGATAAAGAGATTTATCTGAAGGGAAGCATTTGCCTTAACATGATAACAGCTAATTTTTTCTATCACTGATTATTTATTTATTTCCTTTGTAAAATTATACAAGAAAAAGCTCTGATAAAATCTATTGTGTTTTAGAAACAACACTGTATGCTCATTAAACAAGCTTTATCTCTTCTGTAACTAATAATTATATCTATCTGTGCCTTCTTACTAACATTTTGTTATGTTTCTAAGCAACCAATTTAAAAAGATGGAATTAATTGCCTATATTATAAGGAAATTAAAACCCCTTAAAACCTTGACTAGTAGCTGAATGATACAAATATAGTGTTGCTGCATTGTTATGGGGCTATGTGGTTAGCTTCACATGCATGTAAATACAGACTTGTAAAAATATGGGATCTAAACTAAATCCCACACCATGCCCAATTTTGCAAAACTGGAGTGCATTGGGGGAGATTTATCAAAACCTGTCCAGAGGAAAAGTTGCTGAGTTGCCCATAGCAACCTATCACATCACTGCTTTCATTTTTGAGAAGGCCTCTAAAAATGAAAGAAGCAATCTGATTGGTTGCTATGGGCAACTCAGCAACTTTTCCTCTGGACAGGTTTTAATAAATCTCCCCCATTGGCCCTCATTTACTATTCTAAACCCGACTTGTTTTGTCGTTTTTTTTTGGCGCATCTTTGTTTGCGACATGGTGCGCCAGTCTGCGACACTATGCAACATTTTTTCCCAACAGACCCGATGTGGATTCTCCAAAACCCGAAAAAGGGGCGTAACCCGACATTTCTGAGCTTTCCCACGTATTTATAAAGGTTTCCAACCCGAATATGTTGAATTGTTGTGGATTTTTTCCCGACAACTCAGAGGAGTTGGAAACCAAAACCTACAAATCCCACGTGCGACAAACAGGATGCGACATAATAATAAATACCAGGGGAAAAAAGCAATCGGGTAAGAAAGCAAGATAGACTTACAACCCAATTTTTGAAGTAAATGAGGGCCATTGTGTAACCCTTTGCTTTTAGTGAGTTAAACTGCTTTGAAAATGTAGTGTGATTTTTGCACCACTCTCTGTCACACTTCTTGGCAGAAAACACAATAAAAAATTGCACAAAATTAAATAAAATGTTATCAAAACCTATGCAAAGGAAATGTTGAACAGTTGCCCATAGCAAACAATCAGATTGCTTCCCTTATTTTGCTGAGACCTTAAAAAAATGAAAGAAGCAAGCTGATTGGTTACTATTAGAGATGATCGCATTTTTGAAAATTGTTTCGGTCCGAATTTATTCACAGCAAATTGCTATTAAAAACGGCTATTTCTGGCCTACAGAGAGCCTCATTATGGGTGTAGAACACTTTGCCTTGCTGTAACACGCATAGGGAATGTGCTGGGTTAGTTCCACTCTACTGAAACATGAGTGTTACAGTAAGATCCGGCCATGGATTCCGCTGGGGTGCCTTTGCCAGATGTCTTGGATCTTTCCACTGTCGTTTGTCCTTGCCTTTTAAGTATGACGGAGATCCCAACCTTTGTAGAGGCTTTGTGACACAGTGTTCTATCCAACTCGAACTTATGGCGGATCTGTTCCCGACGGAGCATGGTAAAGTGGAGTTTGTGGTCAGTTTACTATCTGGAAAAGCATTAGCCTGGGTTACTCCTCTCTGGGATCGTAGAGATCCAGTCTCTTTGAACCTGTCGGCCTTTGAAGAACCCACGCGAGCCTCCTCTGCCGAGATGCGTCTTCTGAACCTCTGCCAAGAGAACTCATCCATTGGCGACTACGCGGTTCAGTTCCGCACTCTTGCCTCTGAACTTGCTTGGAATGACGAGGCCTTGTGCGCTACCTTTAAAAAAGTACTTTCCACTATAATAATGAATGCTCTCACTGTACGGGATTCTCCGACTAACCTGAGCGAACTTATCCATTTAGCCACTCGAATTGATGTGTGTTTTGCCGAGAGGCAAGAAGAATTCCTTTGGAAAAAGAACCTGCCCGAACACGGCAATTATCTCGTCTACCACCCGTGTTCCAACATCCACCTCAACTGTCTTCTTTGCCTCCTGCCGAAGAGGCTATGGAAGTGGACCGTTTTCGCTTAACGCAGCAGGAAAGATCCCATCGACGCAATGAGAATATGTGCCTATATTCTACCAGTCCAGAGCACTTTCTCAAAGACTGTGCTATACGTTCTCCGCATCCGGGAGAACGCTCTCATCTTGGACAAGTAGGAGTGGCATCCCTAGATGTGAATATTACCTCTCCTCAATTGACCACCCCGCTTCAAGTTTTTTCCTCTGCCAAGACGTGTTTCATCGCTTCTGCTTTTTTGGACTCCAGTTCCGCTGGCAACTTCATAGGTGCCTCCCAGGTCCATAAACACTGTCTTCCAGTGAAGCGTCTTATCAAGCCCTTCTACATTCCTTTGGTCTCCCCCTCTTCTTTGAAACTCAGAAAGTTCCCCACTATATGAGATACTGTAACATCTGTGCTCTCTTGTCATGTCCCCGCTGCTGGTGGGGCTGGGATTCGCATTGCGGGACACAGCCTGGAGGTGGCGGAAGCATAAATACACCATAAAGGGGCTGACAGGTAAATCCTGGAGTTTGCGGCAGCAAAAGGAGACCATATAGTGGCTGAATAGCACAGCCTGGAGGTGGCAGGAGCATGAGGAGACCATATAGTGGCTGAATGATAAAGCCTGGAGTTGGCGGCAGCAAGATGAAACCATATAGTGGCTGAATGACACATCCTGGAGGTGGCACAAGCATAAGTAGACCATATAGTGGCTGAATGGCACAGCCTGGAGTTGGCAGAAGCATGAGGAGATCATATAGTGGCAGAATGACACAGCCTGGAGTTGGCGGCAGCAAGAGGAGACAGTATAGTGGCTGAATGATACAGCCTGGAGGTGGCACAAGCATAAGTAGACCATATAGTGGCTAAATGGCACAGCCTGGAGTTGGTGGCAGCAAGAGGAGACCATATAGTGGCTAAATGACATAGCCTGGAGGTGATGGAAGCTTGAGTAGACCATATAGTGGCTGAATGGCACAGCCTGGAGTTGGTGGCAGCAAGAGAAGACCAAATATTGGCTGAATGACACAGCCTGGAAGTGGCAAGAGCATGAGGACACCATATAGTGACTGAATGACATGGCCTGGAGTTGGCGGCAGTAAGAGGAAACCATATAGTCGCTGAATGACACAGCCTGGAGCTAGCATCAGCATGAGTAGAACATATGGTGGCAGTATGAGACAGCCTGGAGATGGCATCAGCATGACTAGAACATATGGTGGCAGAATGAGACAACCTGGAGCTGGCATCAACATGAGGAGAACATATGGTGACAGAATGAGTCAGCCTGGAGCTGGCATAAGCATTAAGAGAACATATGGTGTCAGAATGAGACAGCCTGGAGCTGGCATTAGCATGAGGAGAACATATGGTGGCAGTATGAGACAGCCTGGAGGTGGCATCAGCATGAGTAGAACATACGGTGGCATAATGACACAGCCTGGAGCTGGCATTAGCATGAGGAAGACATATGGTGGCCCAATGGCACAGCCTGCAGCTGACATCAGCATGAGGAGAACAAATGGTGGCAGAATGAGACAGCCTGGAGCTGGCATCAGCATGAGGAGAACACATGGTGGCAGAATGAGTTATCCAGGAACTGGCATCAGCATGAGAAGAACATATGGTGGCAGAATGAGACATGGCATCAGCATGAGGAGAATGATGCCAGCTCCAGGCTGTCTCATTCTGCCACCATATGTTCTCCTAATGCTTATGCCAGCTCCAGGCTTACACATTCTGTCACCATATGTTCTCCTTATGCTGATGACAGCTCCAGGCTTTCTTATACTGCCACCATATGTTCTCCTAATGCTGATGCCATTTAAAGGCTGTCTCATAATACCACCACATGTTCTCCTCATGTTGATGCCAGCTCTAGGTTGCCTCTTTCTGACACCATATGTTCTCCTCATGCTGATGCCATCTCCAAGCTGTCTCATACTGCAACCATATGTTCTACTCATGCTGATGCTAGCTCCAGGCTGTGTCATTCAGTGACTATATGGTCTCCTCTTACTGCCACCAACTCCAGGCTGTGTCATTCAGTCACGATATGGTATCCTCATGCTCCTGCCACTTCCAGGCTGTGTCATTCAGCCACTATTTGGTCTTCTCACTGATGTCCTCCTCAGGTTCCTCAACAGTGTCTGCTTCAGGAGCCTAAGTGCTCGCAACACCACCTCCCATGCCACACTCCTCATTATTACTTGTCCAACTAGCAGAGGAAGTCTCCTCCAATTCTTGGCTCAGTAGCTGCTGACTGTCCTCTAGTAGATCTTTCTCACTAAATAGTGGAGTTGAACACACAGCAAACGATACTTCTGTGGGGGAGGGAACAGCATAGGACAGAGGCAATGGGTGGACAGGAACTGCTCCCGGGCCATGACAACTGAAGGTTGTGTCTTAGGAACCCACCGACTGTTGACTAGGGGGTGTCAGCTGTCACTTGTGATAAAGTGGAGGACCGTGTTAACCAATCGATGACAGCAGATGGGTTGCTGGTCGAGACATGACCGCTAGCTGAAACTGGGAGCTCAAGCCTCTTGCTACAACTCCTGCTGCCACTCGCCACTAGTCTGCTGTGACCTCTGCCTGATGAATTTAGGCCTCTGCCACTCCTCTTTGCACATCCTGGCACTTCTATGCCTTACATGCTTAGTTCGTATATAAGGGGAGGACAATATGCTCCACTACGCTTAAAACAGTATTTGTCTACAACACCAGCAGGTGTGTACTTTTGGCTGGCCTTTCACAGTAACAAGGCCCTTAAGACTTTAACAGGAACAAAATGGTGCACCACGTAGATGTACGTACGTGGTATGCACTTATGAGGGGGGTACAATATTCTCCACTATGCTTTAAACGGTATTTGTCTACAACACCAGCAGGTGTGTACTTTTGGCTGGCCTTTCACAGTAACTAGGCCCTTAGCAATACAACAGGAACAAAATGGTACACCACGTAGATGTTCGTACGTGGTATGCACTTATGACGGGAGTACAATACGCTCCACTGTGCTTAAAACAGTATTTGTCTAAAACAGCAGCAGGGGTGTACTTTTGGTTGGCCTTTTACAGTAACTCGGTTCTTAAGACTTGAACAAAATGGTACACCACCTATGTACACACAGGTTACACTTTATAGATGACAATATGCTCCGCTACAAAACCTGTATTAGGTACTAATAGCAGGTGATTATATCTTTTAGTGCTCTGCTCACCCTAACTGGCTGGCTACTATTAGCTTTTCAGTTGTTGTACATACCAATGATGCAGCACACAGTCGCTATGTACTACACCCAAAATTGCACTTTCTCTCTCAATCTCTCTCCCTTCCCTATTAGTGCTTCTAGGCTGAATTTCGGCTTGAGTTAAAAATGCTTTTCTGTGCAACACACTGCTCTCTGTCCCTCTCTCTCTGCAATAGAACACTGAAGTGACTGGCCACAAGATGGCTGATGATTATATAGGGTTGTGACATCACAGGGGTGGCTGGCTGCTGATGCTTCATGCTGCATGTGATTCAGGATCATCCCGCCTACCCATGTTCCTGCCTTCCCAGTGTTCCATGCCCCATGTCCTGACATGTGGAGCCACCATCTTAGATGCTCTGGAGCCTCGACTGCACTAAATGGAGTTTAATTAAGCTATTCTTGCAATCCAATCGCTGCAATATTCGGATTTGTTGCAAAGTGAATTCTTCCTGAATTTCTTAACGAATTTGGATTTGTCAGATTCAATTCGCTCATTCCTAGTTGCTATGGGCAACATTTCTTTTGGATAGGCTTTGAGAAGCCACTTATACATATTTTACGTCAGTTTTTTTGTTATGATTTTACATTTGTGTGAACACAGCCAAATGCAAAAAGGAGACAGAAAAATTTAAATTTTCAGACTTGTTGGGGAGATTAATTAAAACCTGTGTAGAGGAAGAGTGGTGCAGTTGCCCATAGCAACCAAGCAGTACGCTTCTTTTATTTTTCACAGGCCTTTTTAAAAATGAAATGAGCAATCTGATTGGTTGCTATGGGCAACTGTATCACTCTTCCTTTACACAGGTTTTGATAAATCTCCCCCATTTTGCCTATGAAATGGCTGCATTTTGAGCCTCAAAAACAGTGTGGGAATGCAGCCTAAGGGTAGGGTCATGTGAATATTTTGCTGTGCATTTTCTGCAGCTGATTTAGCTACCCATTGACTTCAATGGGAAGTAAAATATGCAGCAGCAAATACACAACAAAATACAAACCAAAATATGGCGTATGTGATCCTACCTATATAGTAAAAACAAATGGCAGAAAGGTTTAGCAGGTCACAAATTTTCTAAAATGACTTGTGAGAAACTTTACATCCTTTGACAGTTCTGTATCTGATTTCACAAAGGATTCAGTACAACCCATTTTACCACAAATTTTAGTCAATGACATTTACATGACTATGGGGGAGATTTATCAAAACCTGTGTAAAGGAAAAGTTGCCCAGTTGACCATAGCAACCAATCAGATCGCTTCTTTCATTTTTCAGAGGCCTTTTCAAAATGAAAGAAGCAATCTGATTGGTTGCTATGGGCAACTGGTCAACATTTCCTCTGCACAGGTTTTGATAAATCTCCCCCTATATGCTTAATGCGTTATGCACCTGTTTGTAATGGTGTGGACAAAATATCTGTATCTCAGATTATATTCCCTAACTACTCCTAACACCCCTCCTACCCTTAACTTTTTTTCCAAGCTTTAAAAAGCTTTATATCATACCTTTCCCCTTGCTCACATTGTGTGAGCTCCCGGCAGGACAAAGTGGGCATTCCCTAGCAGGTGCGACGTCACTGAAGCCAGCGAGAGTTGTGCCTCACCATGCCCCTGCCAGTCCGGGAGGAGACCAAACTAATCTTTTGACTTGTGCAGGGAACAGAACAGAGCCACCTAGTGGCCATTTTTGCAATCACATTAAAAACACAAAAAGGTTGAAATTTTAACAACAAGTAACTAGCAAAGTGTCTTATTATTATATAAGGAACAATATAATAAAAGTCATGTTTGGTGACAGGTACTCTTTAAGGGTAGGGTCACATGTAGTGTATCCGCAACGTATTTTATGAAGCTGATGCGCTGATGCCAGCTATTAGAGCGAGCTCCCTGCTGCAGCCAGGTAGCCCTATATGTTTGCTTGTATCAGCACATTTCCTGCTGCAGATCTACTACGAGCAGATTCACAGGGCTACCCGGCCGCAGCAGGGAGATCACTCTAGAGACTGGCATCAGCAGCATGAAATGCTCTATAATATTATTGTATTTGTTCTAGACATTGTGCATTTTATATGTTTGTATGAATTACGGTATTTACCTTACCTTGAACTCAAAACTCCTCAATGTGCTATATATTGCTTTGCGACTTTACAAATACATATGAGATATATCTTATGTGTCATTTTGTTTTGTTTGTTTTATGCTTATTTGCATTAACTTGTACTTTAAAACTCTTAATAAAAACTAATCAACTAAATGTGACCCTACCATTAGTGTATATATCTAAATATATATATATATATATATATATATATATATATATATATATTATGTAGTAAATTTGAGTAGCCGTATTATTCCAGTGATGCAGATGCAAATCAAAATATGTGGTATCTTGTAATACCTTTTTTTATTGGACTAACAGAATTTTGTAGAGACAAGTAGACATGAGCGAACTTACAGTAAATTCGATTCGTCACAAACTTCTCGGCTCGGCAGTTGATGACTTTTCCTGCGTAAATTAGTTCAGCCTTCAGGTGCTCCGGTGGGCTGGAAAAGGTGGATACATTCCTAGGAAAGAGTCTCCTAGGACTGTATCCACCTTTTCCAGCCCATCGGAGCACCGGAAAGCTGAACTAATTTATGCAGGAAAATACTTCAACTGCCGAGCAGAAAAGTTTGTGACGAATCAAATTTACTGTAAGTTCGCTCATCTCTAGAGACAAGCTTTCGGGATTCCTCCCTTTATCAAGTCCAAAGCAAATCCATTGGACTTGCTTGGGACTTGATAAAGGGAGGAATCCTGAAAACTTGTCTCTACAAAATTCTGTTAGTCCAATAAAAAAGGTATTACAAGATACTGCAACATTTGGGACTTGATAAAGGGAGGAATCCTGAAAACTTGTCTCTACAAAATTCTGTTAGTCCAATAAAAAAGGTATTACAAGATACTGCAACAGTTCGCTCATCTCTAGAGACAAGCTTTCGGGATTCCTCCCTTTATCAAGTCCAAAGCAAATCCATTGGACTTGCTTGGGACTTGATAAAGGGAGGAATCCTGAAAACTTGTCTCTACAAAATTCTGTTAGTCCAATAAAAAAGGTATTACAAGATACTGCAACATTTTTTGATTTGCATCTATATTTTTTATGGGAACATTAGAGATTTTCTTGGATCCCTTTCATATAAATAATATCAGATATTAACCCCTTAACCCCTTAAGGACCGGGGGTTTTTCCTTTTTTGCATTTTCGTTTTTTGCTCCTTGCCTTTAAAAAATCATAACTCTTTCAATTTTGCACCTAAAAATCCATATGATAGCTTACTTTTTGCGCCACCAATTCTACTTTGTAATGACGTCAGTCATTTTGCCCAAAAATCTACGCTGAAATGGAAAAAAAAATTATTGTGCGACAAAATTGAGAAAAAAACGCCGTTTTGTAACTTTTGGGGGCTTCCGTTTCTACGTAGTTAATTTTTCGGTAAAAATGACACCTTATTTTTATTTTGTAGGTCCATACGATTAAAATGATACCCTACTTATATAGGTTTGATTTTGTCGTACTTTTGAAAAAAATCATAACTACATGCAAAATTAATAAGTTTAAAATTGTCATTTTCTGACCCCTATAACTTTTTTATTTTTCCGTGTATGGGGCGGTATGAGGGCTCATTTTTTGCGCCGTGATCTGAAGTTTTTAACGGTACATTTTGCATTGATAGGACTTATTGATCGCTTTTTATTCATTTTTAAATGATATAAAAAGTGACCAAAAATGCACTATTTTGGACTTTGGAATTTTTTTGCGCGCACGCCATTGACCGAGCGGTTTAATTAATTAATTAATGATAATGATAATGATATATTTTTATAATTCGGACATTTCCACACGCGGTGATACCATATATGTTTATTTTTATTTACACTGTGTTTTTTTTTTTATGGGAAAAGGGGGGTGATTCAAACTTTTAATAGGGGAGGGGTTAAATGATCTTTACTCACTTTTTTTTTCACTTTTTTTTTTGCAGTGTTATAGGTCCCATAGGGACCTATAACACTGCACACACTGATCTTTATCATTGAACACTGGTTTCTCATAGGAAACCAGTGATCGATGATTCTGACGCATGACTGCTCGTGCCTGGATTTAGCAGCGGGTCCCGGCTTCACTATGATGCCGGGCCCGCCGTGATATGATGCGGGGTTACCGTGTAACCCCGCGTTATATCACGGGAGCAGGACCAAGGACGTAAGGGGTTAAGGACAATGGACGTACTCCTACGCCCCCGTTTCCAAATCCTTAAGGACCGAGGACGTAGGAGTACGTCCTGTCCATTCCTGGCCCCCCGCTGCTAGCCGGAGGGGAGCCGGTGCCCGATGCCTGCTGAAATTGTTCAGCAGGCATCGCGGCATATCGCCCAGGGGGGTCATTATGCTCCCCCATGTCGGCGATGGCCGCAGATCGCTGGACAATTCAGTCCAGCGATCTGCGGCGATTCCGGGCCAATCGGGTCTCCAGTGACCTGGTGACCCGGAATTATTGGCTGATCGGGGCCGTTTTTGATGGCCCCGAACAGCCATAGCCAGCAGGGGTGAGGTGGCACTGGTGCCATCTCACGATCGCCCTGATTCGTCGGCCGGTTTACCGGCCGACCAATCAGGGCGCCTGCTGCTGGTGTCACTCCCGCAACCCGCTCCGCCCCTCTTCCGGAGGACGTGAGCGGGTGCGGGAAGAAGACCCGGGAACTGGGGACTCCGATCCCCGGCGTCAATGTTGGGATCGGGGCCCGAGGAGCAGCGGCGGCGTGGAGCAGCAGCAGGAGGTGAGTGACAGCCTCCTGCTGTTGCTTAGCAACAGCTCCCAGCATGCAAAAAGGGCATTCTGGGAGCTGTAGTTATGCAACAGCAGGAGGCAGACCCCCACAACTCCCAGCATTCCCTTATGGGCATGCTGGGACTTATAGTTTTGCAACAGCTGGAGGCACATTTTTTCTATGGAAAAGTGTACCTTCAGCTGTTGTAGAACTACAACTCCCAGCTTGCACAATCAACTAAAGTGCATGCTGGGAGTTGTAGTGGTGCATCTGGTGGTTGCATAACTACAACTCCCAGCATGCCCGTTGGCTGTCGGTGACTGCTGAGAGTTGTAGTTTTGCAACAGCTGAAGACACACTGAGTTAAGTAGCAAACCAGTGTGTCTCCAGCTATTGCATAACTACAATCCCCAGCATCCCCAGCCAAAGTAGTATGCCTCCAGCTGTTAACTACATGTATGCCTTCTGCTGTCCATACATGCTGGGGGTTGTAGCTTTTGCAACAGCTGAAGGCACACTGGTTGCAAAACACTGAGTTTGTTACCAAACTCGGTGTTTCAAAACCAGTGTGCCTCCAGCTGTTGCAAAACTACAACTCCCAGCATGCACTGATAGACCGTACATGCTGGGAGTTGTAGTTTTGCAACAGCTGGATGTTTCTCCACCCCCCCCCCCAATGTGAACATACAGGGTACACTCACATGGGCGGAGGTTTACAGTAAGTATCCGGCTGCAAGTTTGAGCTGCGGCAGAAACTACTGTGAACCCCCGCCCGTGCGACTGTACCCTAAAAACACTACACTACACTAACACAAAATTAAATAAAAAGTAAAAAACACTACATATACACATACCCCTACACAGCCCCCCTCCCCTCCCCAATAAAAATGAAAAACGTCTGGTACGCCACTCTTTCCAAAACGGAACCTCCAGCTGTTGCAAAACAACTACTCCCAGTATTGCCAGATAGCCACTGACTGTCTAGGCATGCTGGGAGTTTTACAACAGCTGGAGGCACCCTGTTTGGGAATCACTGGCGTAGAATACCCCTATGTCCACCCCTATGCAATCCCTAATTTAGGCCTCAAATGGGCATGGCGCTCTCACTTTGGAGCCCTGTCGTATTTCAAGGCAACAGTTTAGGGCCACATATGGGGTATTGCCGTACTCGGGAGAAATTGTGTTATAAATTTTGGGGGGTATTTTCTGCTATTACCCTTTTGAAAAATTGAAAATTTTTGGGAAAACAAGCATTTTAGGTAAAAAAATTATTTTTTTTTTTTACATATGCAAAAGTCGTGAAACACCTGTGGGGTATAAAGGTTCACATTACCCCTTGTTACCTTCCCCGAGGGGTCTGGTTTCCAAAATGGTATGCCATGTCATTTTTTTTTTGCTGTTCTGGCACCATAGGGGCTTCCTAAATGCGGCATGCCCCCAGAGCAAAATTTGCTTTCAAAAAGCCAAATGTGACTCCTTCTCTTCTGAGACCTGTAGTGCGCCAGCAGAGCACTTTTGACCCCCATATGGGGTGTTTTCTGAATCGGGAGAAATTGGGCTTCAAATTTTGGGGGGTATTTTCTGCTATTACCCTTTTTAAAAATCAAAAACTTTTGGGAAACCAAGCATTTTAGAAAAAATTTTTTTTTTTTACATATGCAAAAGCCGTAGGGTATTAAGGTTCACATTACCCCTTGTTACGTTCCCCGATGGGTCTAGTTTCCAAAATGGTATGCCATGTGTTTATTTTTTTTGCTGTTCTGGCACCATAGGGGCTTCCTAAATGCGGCATGCCCACAGAGCAAAATTTGCTTTCAAAAAGCCAAATGTGACCTGTAGTGCACCAGCAGAGCAATTTTCACCCCCATATGGGGTGTTTTCTGAATCGGGAGAAATTGGGCTTCAAATTTTGGGAGGTATTTTCTGCTATTTTTTTGCTGTCCTGGCACCATAGGGGCTTCCTAAAGGTGACATGCCCCCCAAAAACCATTTGTCACTCCTTCCCTTCTGAGCCCTCTACTGCGCCCGCTGAACAATTAACATAGACATATGAGGTATGTGCTTACTCGAGAGAAATTGGGTTTCAAATACAAGTAAAAATTTTCTCCTTTTTACCCCTTGCAAAAATTCAAAAATTGGGTCTACAAGAACATGCGAGTGTAAAAAATGAAGATTGTGAATTTTCTCCTTCAATTTGCTGCTATTCCTGTGAAACACCTAAAGGGTTAATACACTTATTGAATGTCATTTTGAATACTTTGAGGGGTGTAGTTTTTATAATGGGGTCTTTTATGGGGTATTTCTAATATAAAGACCCTTCAAATCCACTTCAAAACTGAACTGGTCCCTGAAAAATAGTGAGTTTGAAAATTTTGTGAAAATTTTCAAAATTGCTGCTGAACTTTAAAGCCCTCTGGTGTCTTCCAAAAGTAAAAACTCATAAATTTTATGATGCAAACATAAATTAGACATATTGTATATGTGAACCAAAAAAAATGTATTTTGATTATCCATTTTCCTTACAAGCAGAGAGCTTCAAAGTTAGAAAAATGCTAAATTTTCATTTTTTTCATCAAATTTGGAGATTTTTCACCAAGAAAGGATGCAAGTTACCACAAAATTTTACCACTAAGTTAAAGTAAAATATGTCACGAAAAAACTTTCTCGGAATCAGAATAATAACTAAAAGCATTCCAGAGTTATTAATGTTTAAAGTGACAGTGGTCAGATTGGCAAAAAACGCTCTGGTCCTTAAGGTGTAAAATGGCCTGGTCCTTAAGGGGTTAATAATGACCCTATTGTTATGACAAAATTATTAGCTTAGATTTCTACTTTGGCTTTGATTATGTATATTAGATTTTTATTACAATTCATATGCGATCACTGAACACTGTAAAGCAAGAACACTGAAATATGGAACATAATGACCCAGATTTGTCAATCTGACTGATACAAAACTGCCTGGTGTTGCCCATAACAACCAATCACAGCTTAGCTTTCATATCCTAATGAGCTTTGGTAAAATGAAAGCTGAGCTTTGATTGGTTGTCATGATCAAAACCAGACATTTTTGGTTTCAGGCATAGTGATCAATCTGGGCCTATGTTTATGTTTATATATCCGATGCAATCTTTTCTTCTGATTCTGACAACTCATTTTTACTTTGTGAGAGTCCAAGTGACCCAAATGTGTTAAACTGTAAGACATAAGAGTGGTTTCCATGGCAACTAGAGCTGCAAGATAAAAAATCCAGAACCTCTCACCCCTGTTGTTCTTTTTAACTTTAAGTTTCCTGCAGCTGCTTCAGATGTTAAAGCTGTTCTTTGAAGCAGCCACGCCATCGCTTGGCAACGTTTAGTCAAGTCGCCATTTATGTAGATAGCAAAATGGCAACACCTTTTTACACCAACTATAAAAAATGCCTCTACAAATAAGAAAAACGTAATGTTTTTGTAAGTTTTGAAGCTTATGTTACTGCATATGGTTGAGCCATTCGTAGATTCATGAATTGATGGGAAATGGGTTTATATTTACAACTAAAATTAAATCTTATTTTGGACAAAAACAGTAGATTAATAGCATAGTACGAGAAAGCAACAAAATAGTTTTGGTATATCATTGAACTACAGTATCATGACTCAGAGCCATGTGCAGTCTAATATGGAATCACAGGCCCTCTGCTGCCATACCAGCTCTGTTGAGTATAAATAGAACATGTTGGATTTTTTTTATTTTTTTTCATGCAAAAGCAGACAGAAAGTACATCAAGTACATATGGGGTGGGGGGGGGGGTATCAAAACCTGTGCAAAGGAAAAGTTGCCAAGTTGCCCATAGCAACCAGTCAGACTGCTTCTTTCATTTTGCAGAGGCCTTTTTAAAAATGAAAGAAGCAATCTGATGGTTTGCTATGGACAACTGGGCAACTTTTCCTCTGGATAGGTTTTGATACCCCCCCCCCCCCCCATATGCCTATATATGGCATATGCTCTTTAAAGTGCCTTAAAACATGACTAGGGATTATCAGCCAATCTCTTCCAAAAGTAAAAGGGCCCATTTTTGGACTCCATTCACCATCTTGTTGGTCTTCCCAGAGAGGCATATCACCCCCTCAACAATCATCAATAAACGGCAATGATATGGTGATAACATGGGGATTCCGTTAGCAACGTCTGTAATGTTTGTGATCTGGACCCACATTTACTAACCACAAAACTGATACAGTCTAGGTATTTTTATTTTATTTTTTTGCTATTTTAGCCAGTTTATAGCGTTTTCATGTGTCTTTGTAATTTTTTTTCTTGACCTTGCATCCACACCGACAACTCAGTTTAGGGGTGTTTTTTTTTTTTTTTTTTTATCTCATTTGGATTTCCCTACAGATTTTCGTGCATGTGCGAACGATAGGAAATGTCTGAAGGATAGTCACTGGCTGCCAAGATAAAAAAAAAATCCAGCTTATTTTAAATATCAATAAAAAGTGAAAATATATATATATTAAAAAACATAAAAATAAAATTGCCATGATTAAGGACTGTTAACAGCCCAAAACACATTGGTGTTTTGTTTGCAGTTCAAAAGTTTTTTTTGTATATTTCTTTACTGGTGACACATTTTCCTGCTTTTTCTACTGGAATTTGGCCCGAGCTGCTTGGTCATCCGTGCCTTTGACAACCAGATGGCATATTAAAGGGCTTTGTTGCATATTTTTCTTCCCAGTATTCCTAGTAGAGTGCAAATGCCTTAAAATTCCCCACACACCATGCTCTTCTCTGGGAGGAGACCTGCAGCAATAGACTGAGAGAGACTCTCCAGAGGTGTACCTGTATGCCCTGGCACGTTAAGTAGCTTTGAAGCAAGTGCAGGAGCTGCATTTGCTTTAGAGCAGTGAGTTTCAGCTACCATCACTCACTAGCCCTTTAGATGCATGATCAATAGCGATCACAGCATCTAAAGTGAAACTGCTAGTTGCCAGTACCCCAGTTGAGGTCACCGAACTCCCGCAATGTGATCACAGGGGTTTCGGTCAGCTAAAATGGCGAGGAGGGTCCCCTTACTTGCTGATGATCACTGATCCAATGATGCAGCCTAGCTGAGTAGATCGTCGATCACACTGTGGAATGCTATGTCATAGGTGTAGCATTATACAGTGAATGCAAGCTAATGATTGCATATAAAATCCCCTTAGTGTAAAATAAATAATGAAAAAGTTTATAAAATTTTATAAAACCCAATAATAAAATATAAAATCACCCTTGTTTTCCCATTTTACAAATAAATTAAAAAAATTTACATATTTGGTATCGCCTCCTGCGTAAATATCCAAACTGCTAAAATATGTTTATGATTTTGCACGTTTAACAGCATAAACGTAAAAAAAAAAAATCAAACACCAGACAATTTTTTTAATCACATCATATATAAGAAAAAAATTAACACAACAAAGCAATCAAAAAGTCCCATCAACACAAAAATGAAATACAAAGAAAAGGAAAAAAGGCATGTGGTGGTCAGTGAAAATCCAAAGGAAATCCATGCAGGATACTCGATAAAATAGAACATCCAGTCGGCGCTTCTCCCACACAGTAAAAATAGCCTATGAAAAAATTAAATGCAAACGGCTTTGTTCAAGGGTGCAATGCACACAGGCATTTCAAGCCTATACCAGGCTCTTCATCAGGCAGGATAAAAATTTTATCCTGCCTGACAAAGAGCCCAGTATGGGCTTGAAATGCCTGTGTGCATTGCACCTTTAAATAAAGCCGTTTGTATTTAATTCTTTTATCATGTGTCCTGCACAGATTTCCTTTGGATAAACACAATAATGAAACATAAAAAAAAACTACATATCACAGTGCTAGAAATGCGCCCTCATGTGGTGAGGGTGTGATGAGGGCAGATGGAATTACCGTAGGGGCAAATGGCATTAACACCTTGTGTTCATGGTGCCAGGGTGGGGTTTAACAGCTTCTGGATCCTAGGCTAGACATTCGGGCAAATAATGACTCCAACGCAAAGTTATGGAACAACGGCAGCTTTACGGAGTCAGACAGGTGTAACAGTCTATACAGCTTGGCTATGCCTAAAGAGGGGACCAGTGACTTCAGAGACCACAGGGCTTCCTGAGACTTATGGTGGACTGGGACAATTTGCTGCAGAGCCACGCTGACTGAAGACAGATTGACTTGGACTGACTTGACTATGGCAGACTATGACTGACTTCACCCCTTCTGTAGTTTACCAGGCTTTGACTTGACCTGTGGGGTACTGTACTTTAGGATCCGTGGCTGCGTGGTAGACTTTAGGCCTCTTTAGGACACCAGACACTCTTTCCAGACTTGACCTCATTGCATCTCAGCACTAAAGAGCATAAGAGACTGAGGAAGCTCCACCCAGGGCTTATGTGTGGAAACTCAGGAGGTGTCCCATAAGTCTGGGTGACTTATGGGACCCATCCTGAGTCTCCCCCTTATAAGCCCTGGGTGGAGCTTCCTCAATCTCTTATGCTCTTTAGTGGTAAGATGCAATGAGGTCAAGTCTGGAAAGAGTATCTGGTGTCCTAAAGAGGCCTAAAGTCTACCACGCAGCCATGGATCCTAAAGTCCAGTAGGTCACATGTCACTGCTACCTTGGTTACAACACATAGCAACATTACTTAAAGGTATTAGGGTACAGGTCCAGGGGGGCCCAGGGGTCACTGTATGGAGGCTGCTTGACAGGCTGGTGGTACAGCAATAGAAAAACTATAACAAAAAAAAAATGGGAATAGTTTTAATTGCATTAACCTACAGAATAAATACAATGTATCGTTTTAACCATAAAGTGCACTGTTTGAAAACCAAACCTCCCAAAATTTGCTAAATTGCAGTTTTCTTATACATTTTCACCAACAAATAGTAATTTTTTAGTTTTGTGGTAAATTTTATGGAAAATGAAAGATGTAATGTAATAATGATAATGGGGTGGTTGTCACAGGCGATCAAGAGAAAGCGGAGCTACTGAATGGGTTCTTTAGTTCTGTATACACTATGGAAAAAGGAGCTGACATTGGCCAGGTCAGTGCTGGTAACACATCATGTAATGTACTGAACTGGCTTAATGTAGACATGGTACAAGGTAAGTTAAGTGATATAAATGTAAGCAAATCCCCAGGGCCGGATGGACTACACCCAAGAGTTCTTAGAGAGGTAAGTTCAGTAATATCTGTACCCCTGTTCATGATATTTAGAGATTCTCTGGTGTCTGGTATTGTGCCAAGGGACTGGCGCAAGGCGAATGTGGTGCCAATCTTCAAAAAGGGCTCTAGGTCTTCCCCAGGAAACTATAGACCGGTAAGTTTAACGTGCATTGTGGGTAAATTGTTTGAAGGACTTATACGGGATTACATACAGGAATACATAGGGGATAATAGTATTATAAGTGATAACCAGCATGGGTTTACTAAGGATAGAAGTTGTCAAACCAATCTAATTTGCTTTTATGAAGAGGTGAGTAGAAGCCTTGACAGAGGTATGGCTGTGGATATAGTGTTTCTGGATTTTGCTAAAGCGTTTGATACTGTCCCTCATAGACGTCTGACAGGTAAGTTAAGGTCTTTGGGTTTGGAAATTTTAGTTTGTAACTGGATTGAACACTGGCTCATGGATCGTACCCAGAGAGTGGTGGTCAATGATTCGTACTCTGATTGGTCCCCGGTTATTAGTGGTGTACCCCAAGGTTCAGTACTGGGCCTGCTGTTGTTTAATTTATTTATCAATGATATAGAGGATGGTATTAACAGCTCTGTTTCTATCTTTGCAGATGACACCAAGCTTTGTAGCACGGTACAGTCTATAGAGGATGTGCATAAGTTACAAGATGACTTGGATAGACTAAGTGTCTGGGCATCCACTTGGCAAATGAGGTTAAATGTGGATAAATGTAAAGTTATGCATCTGGGTACTAATAACCTGCATGCATCGTATGTCTTAGGGGGGATTAAACTGTCAGAGTCACTGGTAGAGAAGGATCTGGGTATACTTGTAGATCACAGACTACAGAATAGCATGCAATGTCAGGCTGCTGCTTCCAAAGCCGGCAGGATATTGTCATGTATCAAAAGAGGCATGGACTCAAGGGACAGGGACATAATACTCCCCCTTTATAAAGCATTGGTACGGCCTCACCTGGAATATGCTGTTCAGTTTTGGGCACCTGTCCATAAAAGGGACACTGCGGAGTTGGAAAGGGTGCAGAGACGCGCGACTAAACTAATATGGGGCATGGAACATCTTAGCTATGAGGAGCGATTAAAGGAGTTACAATTGTTTAGTCTTGAGAAGAGACGTTTAAGGGGGGATATGATAAACGTATATAAGTATATTAATGGCCCATACAAAAAATATGGAGAAAAACTGTTCCAGGTTAAACCCCCCCAAAGGACGAGGGGGCACTCCCTCCGTCTGGAGAAGAAAAAGTTTAGTCTCAAGGGGCGACACGCCTTCTTTACCGTGAGGACTGTGAATTTATGGAACGGTCTACCTCAGGAACTGATCACAGCAGGAACAATTAACAGCTTTAAAACAGGATTAGATACATTCATGGAACAAAATAACATTAATGCTTATGATGAAATATAAAATCCCATCCCTTCCCCAATATCGCGCCACACCCCTACCCCTTAATTCCCTGGTTGAACTTGATGGACATATGTCTTTTTTCGACCGTACTAACTATGTAACTATGTAATCACAGAATACAATTGGTCACACAAAAACAAGCCCTCATATGGGTCTGTAGATGAAAAAAAAAGTTGTAGATTTAAAAAGGAGAGGAGGAAAAACAAAAACACAAAAATGAAAATGGTTGTGTCCTTAAAGAGGTACTCTGGTGGAAAACAATTTTTTCAAAGCAACTGGCATCAGTTGAATTTAAAAGAATGGTTTTCCACTGGAATACCCCTTTAACCCCTTAAGAACTGAGCCCTTTTGCACCTTAAGGACTGAGCCCTTTTTTGCAATTCTGACCACTGTTACTTTATGCATTAATAACTCTGGGATGCTTTTACCGTTTATTCTGATTCCGAGATTTTTTTTTTGATATATTCTACTTTAACATAGTGGTAAATGTTCCTCGTTACCTGCATCCTTTCCTGATGAAAAATCTCAAAATTTCATGAAAATTTTGAAAATTTAGCATTTTTCTAACTTCAAAACTCTCTGCTTGGAAGGAAAATGGATATTTCAAATAAATTATACATTGATTCACATATACAATATGTCTAATTTATGTTGGCATAACAAAGTTGATGTGTTTTTACTTATGGAAGACATTAGAGGGCTTCAAAGTTCAGCAGCAATTTTCCAATTTTTAACAAATATTTGAATTTTTCAGGGACCAGTTCAGTTTTGAAGTGAATTTGAGGGGCTTTCATGTTAGAAGTACCCCAAAAATTACCCCATTATAAAAACTGCACCCCTCAAAGTATTCAAAATGACATTCAGACAGTTTTTTAACACTTTAGGTGTTTCACAGGTATAGCAGCAAAGTGAAGGCGGAAATTCTAAATCTTCATTTTTTTACACTTGCATGTTCTTGTAGAGCCATTTTTTGAATTTTTACAATGGGTAAAAGGAGATAAATCCCCCCAAAATTTGTAACCCCATTTCTCCCAAGTAAGGACATACCTCATATGTGGATGCTTTGTGGGTGCACTAGAGGGCTCAGAAGGGAAGGAGCGACAATGGGATTTTGGAGAGTGAACTTTTCTGAATTGGTTTTTGGGGGGTATGTCACTTCTAGGAAGCCCCTATGCTGCCGGAACAGCAGAAAAAAAAAAAGAAAAACACATGGTATACTATTTCGGAAACTACACACCTCACGGAACATAAAAAGGGGTAAAGTGAGCCTTAACACCCCACAGGTGTTTGACAACTTTTCGTTAAAGTCGGATGTGTAAATGAAAAACATTTTTTTTTTTCTAAAATGCAGTTTTTTCCCCAAATTTAACATTTTTACAAGGGGTAATAGGAAAAAATCCCCCCCCCCCAAATTTGTACACCCATTTCTTCTGAGTATGGAAATACCCCATGTGTGGACGTCAAGTGCTCTGCTGCCGCACCACAATGCTTAGAAGAGAAGAAGCGCCATTGGGCTTTTGAGAGAGAATTTGTTTGGAATGGAAGTCGGGGGGCCATGAGCATTTACAAAGCCCCCCCGTGATGCCAGAACAGTGGACCCCCACATGTGACCCTATTTTGGAAACTACAGCCCTCACGGGATTTAATAAGGGGTGCAGGGAGCATTTACACCCCACTGGCGTTTGACAGATCTTTGGAACAGTGGGCTGTGCAAATGAAAAATACAATTTTTCATTTTCATGGACCACTGTTCCAAAAATCTGCCAGACACCTGTGGGGTATAAATGCTCACTGTACCCCTTGTTTTAGTTTCCAAAATGGGGTCACATGTCGAGGGGGGGGGTCCACTGTGGAGGATTTGTAAACACACATGGCCTTCAATTCCGGACAAATTTTCTCTCCAAAAGCCCAATTGCTCTCCTTCTCTTCTGAGCATTGTAGTTCGTCTGCTGAGCACTTTACATAAACATATGCGGTATGTTCTTACTCAGAGGAAATGGGGTTACAAATTTTTTTTTTCCTATTTTCGCTTGTGAAAATGAAAAATTTAGGGTAACACCAGCAATTTTTTTTTCATTTTCTCATCGTACTTTTGTCAAATACCTGTGGGGTGTTAAGGCTCACTATGCCCCTTGTTTTGTTCCGTGAGGGGTGTAGTTTCCAAAATGGGGTCACACGTGGGTATTTTTATTTTTTGAGTTTATGTCAGAACCACTGTAAAATCAGCCACCCCTGTGCAAATCACCAATTTAGGTGCTATTGTACATAGTGCGTTCTCACTCCTGTGCCTTGTTGTGTGTCCGTAGAGCATTTTACACCCACATATGGGGTATTTCCGTACTCAGGAGAAATTGCGTTACAAATCTTGGGGCCTTTTTTTCCTTTTACCTCTTGTGAAATAAAAAGTATGGGGCAACACCAGCATATTAGTGTAAAATCTTTTATTTTTTTACACAAACAGGCTGGTGTAGACCCCAACTTTTCCTTTTCATAAGAGGTAAAAGAAAAAAAAGCCCCCCAAAATTTGTAACGCAATTGCTACAGAGTACGGAAATACCCCATATGTGGCCCTAAACAGTTTCCTTGAAATATGACAGGGCTCCGAAGAACCTCCAGCTGTTTCAAAACTACAATTCCCAGCGTTCACCTACAGACCATGCATGCTGGGAGTTGTACTTTTGCAACAGCTGGAGGCACACTGGTTGGAAAACCATCAATTAAGTTCTGTTACCTAACTCAGTATTTTCCAACCAGTGTGCCTCCAGTGGTTGCAGCACTACAACTTCCAGCATGTACTGATCGCCGAAGGGCATGCTGGGAGATGTAGTTATACAAAGCTGGAGGTACGCAACTACAACTCCCAGCATGGCGAGACAGCCGTTTGCTGTTTGGGCATGCTAGTTTTAGTTTTGCAAGATTAGTTTTGCAAGATTTAGAGGGCCACCCTTTATAAACCACTGCACAGTGATCTCCTGATCTCCAAACTGTGGCCCTTCAAATGTTTCAAAACTACAAATCCCCACATGCTCAGACAGAAAACTGCTGTGTGGGCATGCTGGGAGTTGTAGTTTTGCAAGATCTAGAGGGTCACAGTTTAGAAACCACTGTACAGTGATCTCCAAACTGTAGCCCTCCAGCTGTTGCAGAACTACAGATCCCAGCATGCCCAAACAGCAAACAGCTGTCTGGGCATGCTGGGAGTTGTAGTTTTGCAAAATCTGGAGGGCTACAGTTTAGAAACTATTGTATAGTGATCTTCATACTGTAGCCCTCCAGATGTTGCTAGGCAACTCAGCGGCTTCCGTAGTCTGCAGCACGCCGCACAAGGTAGCCAGCCTCACATCATTGCCGCCTGCTGCCACCACCGATCACTGTCGCTGATGGTAAGTGACCTCCGGCGCCGGTCACAGGACAGTTCCCCCTGTTCTGCCCGAACTACTGTGGGTGGGCAGAAGGGGGGAACTGAACTTTAACCCCCTGGCCCCCAATCTGCTATTGGCCAACCAATAGCAGGGATAGGAGCTGTGGCACCCCTGCCACCTCATTCCTATCCCTTTAGGGGGATCATGGGTGTCTTGGACACCCCCGATCCCCCTTATTTGCCGGGTCACCGGAGACCCGTATGACCCGGAATCGCTGCAGATCACCGGTCTGAATTGAACAGCGATTTGCGGTGATTGCCAATATGGGGGGGGGGGTCTCAGGACCCCCCTTGGTGATGTGCTGGGATGCCTGCTGAATGATTTCAACAGGAATCCCGGTCTGGTCCACAACCAGCTAGCGGCGGGGTCCGCAATTCCCACGGGCGTACCCGTACGCCCTCAGTCCTTAAGGACTCTAAAATGGGGGTGTATAGGTACGCCCTCAGTCCTTAAGGGGTTTAGGACAAAATGGGCTGAGTCCTTAAAGGGGTATTCCAGACTAATAGTAAAGCGGATGAGAACCCTAAACCCTAATACATCTGCATTATGAAAGCCAGACTGAATCTGGGCCAAGATTCACACATCTAAGGGGATATATCTTAACCTCTTAAGGACCCTGGATGTGTATACACGTCCAATGGCCCTTAACCGGGTATGACGTGGGCTCCTGACTTGAGCCCGTGTCATACCGGCATGCCCCCAGCTGATTCCTGCAGCTGGGGCCCCGCGTTAATAGCCGACATGCGGCGATCGCCGTGGGCGGCTATTAACCCTTTAGATCGCCGCTGTCAAAGTTGACAGCGGCGTCTAAAGGTGCCTGTATTCAGTCCCTGGTGGTCCAGTGGGGTGGATCTCCCCCCCGCAGGGCGATCGCGGGGGGGCGATCCACTGCCGAGGTAGCCTGAGGGCTTACCTATGCTCCTGTGTCGGCTCTCTGAATGATACAGCCTGGCAGGGCCAGGCTTTATCATTCGAGCGCTGAGCACACAGATCACTAGCGTTCTATTCAACCATAGTGATCTGTATGAGGAATCTAATGATTCCTCCTAAAAGTCCCCTAAGGGGATAAAAGTGTAAAAAGAAAAAGTTTTAAAAAAGTTTAAAAACACACACATTAACCCCTTCCTTATTAAAAGTTTAAATCCCCCCCTTTTCCCAAATTCCATATAAAAAATATATAAACATAATAAAAATAAACATATATGATATCGTCGCGTGCGTAAATGTCCGAACTATAAAAATATATCATAAATTAAACCGCACGCTCAATGGCATAAGCGCAAAAAAATTCCAAATTCCAAAATAGCTTTTTTTTGGTCACTTTTCATACCATAAAAAAAGGAATAAAATGCAATCAAAAAGTCAGATCAAAACAAAAATGGTACCGTTTAAAACTTCAGATCACGGCGAAAAAAATTAGCCCTCATACTACCCTGTACGCGGAAAAATAAAAAAAAAGTCATAGGGGTCAAAAGAGGACAATTTTGAATGTATTAATTTTCCTGCATGTAGTTATGATTTTTTCCAAAAGTATTACAAAATCCAACCTATGTAAGTAGGGTATCATTTTAACCATATGGACCTACAGAATAAAGATAAGGTGTCATTTTTACCGAAAAAGCCCCCAAAATTTACAAAATTGTGTTTTTTCTTCAATTTTGTCGCACAATGATTTTTTTTCCGTTTCACCGTAGATTTTTGGGTAAAATGACTAATGTCATTACAAAGTAGAATTGGTGGCGCAAAAAATAAGCCCTAATATGGATTTTTAAGTGCAAAATTAAAAGGGTTATGATTTTTAAAAGGTAAGGAGGAAAAAATGAAAGTGCAAAAACAGAAAACCACTTGGTCCTTAAGGGGTTAATTGAACTAAGAAATGTTCTTAAAATATACTAGAGATATAGCCCAGACAAAAACTGTAGTGATTTTCCACTAGTAACCAATCACATTTGAGGTTTCATTTTACCAGAGCTGCATGTGAAATCTGACTTGAAGGGATTTTGGTCCATTTATGATTAATGCATGCAATGACTATGTTGTTTCCAAAGACCACTGTCATGTTATTGTGTTGGATATTATTAACTGGGCTTTTTTCTTAATAAAAAAAAAAAAATTGTATCTTAACATTAAACCCATAAAATTTGCGTATCCTTAGAAAAACAAATAGCCATCTGATCATGATTATACAATAGTAGACATGATTGTTCAATAGTGTCCATTAGCAATAACTTGATTAGTCCTTTAAGTTTATACTGGTAGAGGTAGAAATGCAGAAACCTTCTAGCTGCATCTTAATTTTCATCTTCATGTGACTGTAGACAGATTATCTTATCATTTACAAATTCAGTTCTGTTCTTTATATTCTACTAGAAGCATGTCCGTGACCTTTACAGGTTGATCAATGTGCTTCTGTACTATGGAGATCTAATCTGTGATAACATTCCATATAGTTTATGCACTGAAAGCAGAAATGTGCACATATATATTCTTTATGTACTTATAGTACATTTTTAGCTATTGCTATGGTTTTTCCCACTTTAAAAATGCTGCTTCCAGAAGCATGAGGGGTGATTTATTAAAGGGGTACTCAGGTGACATTTTTTTTTTTTAAATCAACAAGTGCCAGAAAATTAAACAGATTTGTAAATTACTTCTATTTAAAAATCCTAATCCTTTCAGTACTTATCAGCAGCTGTATGCTCCACAGGAAGTTCTTTTCTTTTTGAATTTCTTTTCTGTCTGAACACAGTGCTCTCTGCTGACACCTCTGTCCGTTTCAGGTACTGTCCAGAGCAGGATAGGATTGCTATGCGGATTTACCCGGTACCCGGGGTTACGGCTAATAGTGCTTGTCCCCGATCGCAGTGACGCGTGCTATTAATCCTTTTGACGTGGCTATCAAAGTTGATCGCCGCGTCTAAAATGAACAAAAAAAGCATTCCCGGAAGCTCAGTCAGGCTGATCGGGATCACCGTGGTGTCCCGATCAGCTAGGACACAGCAGGAGGGTGCCTTACCTGCCTCCTGCGTGTCCGATCGGCGATTGATTGCTCCAAGCCTGAGATCCAGGCTTGAGCAATCGACCGCGATCACACTGATCAATGCAATGCTATGGCTTTGCATTGAACTGTATCAATGTACTGCATGTTATAGCTCCCTATGGGGGCTATAACATTGCAAAAAAAAAAGAAAAAAAAGTGTGAAAAAAGAGTTAATAAATGTGATTTAACCACTCCCCTAATAAAAGCTCAAATCACCTCCCTTTACCATTCATCCCCTTAAGGACTGTATGGGTATGCCCTGGCTCCCTGGTAGTTAAGGACACAGGGCGTACCTGCACGCCCGTGGGAATTTTGGCACCGGGCGGGGACCGGACCGAATTGACTGCTGATATCTATGTCCTGAGACCCCTCCATGTCAGCGATTGCCGCAAATCGCTGGTCGATTCAGATCGGCAATTTCACATGATTCCGGGTCAATCGGGTCTCTGCTGATCCGGTGACCTGGAAAAAAAAGTGTGAATGGGGCTGTCCGAGACAGCCCCATTCGCCCCATACCACGATCATGTGATTGATCAGTCGGAACGACCAATCAATCACTGTCCTGCTGGGTGGCGATCGGGGCAGAGATCGGGGCCAGCGGGGGTCCAGGTGGTCCTGCTGTTGCTTAGCAACAACTCTCAGCATGCACAGGGCATGCTGGGAGTTGTAGTTTTGCAACAGCTGGAATTCCAACTACAACTCCCAGCATGCCCTTTGGTTGTCCATGCATGCTGGGGGTTGTATTTTTTCTATGAAAAAGTGTGCATCCAGCTGTTGCATAACTACAACTCCCAGCATGCACAGACTACCAATGGGCATGCTGGGAGTTGTAGCAGTGTGCCTCCAGCTGTTGCAAGCTACAACTCTCAGCATGCCCTTCGACTGTCAATGCATGCTGAGTGTTGCAGTTTTGCAACAGCTAGAGACACATTGGTTGTGAAACAGAGTTTGTGTCCTAACTCTGTGTTTTGCAACCACTGTGCCTCCAGCTGTGTCAAATTACAAAAAAAAGGAATACATAAGCAAACATTGATAAATGTTCCTCTATGTACATTTGAGGTCTAAATTGGTGATTTGCACAGGGATGACTGATTTTACAGTGGTTCTGACATAAATGCAAAACAATAAATACCCACATTTTGGAAACTGCACCCCTCACAGAATTTAACAAGGGGTATAGTGAGCCTTAACACCCCACAGGTGTTTGATGAATTTTCGTTAAAGTTGGATGTGTAAATGAAAAAAAAAAAGTTTTTTCACTAAAATGCGGGTGTTACCCTACATTTTTCATTTTCACAAGGGAGAATAGGAAAAAAGCACCCCAAAATTTGTAACCCCATTTCTTCTGAATTAGAACATACCCCATATGTAGATGTAAAGTGCTCTGCTGGCACACTACAATGCTCAGAAGAGCAGGCGCGCCATTGGGATTTTGGAGGGAGAATGTGTCCGAAATTGAGGGCCATGCATGTGTACAAAGTGCCAGAACAATGGATCTCCCCACATGTGACCCCATTTTGGAAACTACACATATCACAGAATTTAATAAGGGTGAGAATTTAATAAGGGTGTGCCTTTATACCCCACAGGTGTCTGACATATCTTTGGAACAGTGGTCCGTGAAAATGAAAAATTACATTTTTCATTTGCACAGCCCACTGTTCCAAAGATCTGTCAAACTCCAATTGGGGTGTAAATGCTCACTGCACCCCTTATTAATTTCTGTGAGGGGTTTAGTTTCCAAAATGGAGTTACTTGTGGGGGGTCCACTGTTCTCGCACCACGGAGGCTTTGTAAATGCACATGGCCCCGACTTTTATTCCAATCAAATTCTCTCTCCAAAGGTTCAATGGTGCTCCTTCTCTTCTGAGCATTGTAATTCACCCGCAGAGCACTTTACATCTACATATGGAGTATTTCCATACTTTGAAGAAATGGGCTTACAAATTTTTGGGAGGGTTTTTCTCCTATTACCCCTTGTGAAAAGGAAAAATTTGGGGTAACACCAGCATTTTAGTGAAAAAAACAATTTTTTTTCATTTTCACGTCCAACTTTAGCGGAAATTTGTCAAACATCTGTGGGGTGTTAAGGCTCACTGTACCCCTTGTTACGTTCCTTGTGGGGTGTCGTTTCCAAAATAGTATGCCATGTGTTTTTTTTTTTTTTTTTGCTGTTCTGGCACCAGAGGGGCTTCCTAAATGTGACATGCCCCCCAAAAACCATTTCAGCTAAATTTGCTTTCCAAAAGCCAAATGTGACTCCTTCTCTTCTGAGCATTGTAGTGTGCCAGCAGAGCACTTGACATCCAAACATGGGGTATTTCCATACTCAGCAGAGAGGGGGTTACAAATTTTGGGGGGGGGGCATTTTCTCCTATTACCACTTGTACAAATATAGGGTGCAGTTTCCAAAATAGTATGCCATGTCGCGGGGGGGGGGGGGGTAGGAGTTGCTGTTCTGGCACCATAGGGGCTTCCTAAATGTGACATGCCCCCCAAAAACCGTTTCAGAAAAACTCACTCTCCAAAATCCCACTGTCGCTCCTTCCATTTTGAGCCCTCTAGTGCACTCACAGAGCACTTCACAAACACATATGAGGTATTTCCTTACTCGAGAGTAATTGGGTCACACATTTTAGGAAGATTTCTCTCCTTGTACCCCTTGTAAAAATTCAAAAACTGGGTCTACAAGAACATGCCAGTGTAAAAAATGAAGATTTTGAATTTTCTCCTTCAATTTTCTGCTATTCCTGTGAAACACCTAAAGGGTTAAAACACTTTTTGAATGTCATTTTAAATACTTTGAGGGGTGCAGTTTTTATAATGGGGTCATTTATGGGGTATTTCTAATAAGAATGCTCTTCAAATCCACTTCAAAACTGAAATGGTCCCTGAAAAATTTTGACTTTGAAAATTTTGTGAAAAACTGGAAAATTGCTGCTGAACTTTGAAGCCCTCTGATGTCCTCCAAAAGTAAAAATATGTCAACTTTATAATGCAACCACAAAGTAGTAATATTGTATATGTGAGTCAATATATCCTTTGTTTGGAATATCCATTTTCCTTATAAGCAGAGATAATTTTTCACCAAGAAATGATGAGAGTATCGACAAAATTTTACCACTAACATAAAGTAGAATATGTCACGAAAAAATTATCTCGGAATCAGAATGAAAAGTAAAAGCATCCCAGAGTTATTAATGCTTAAAGTGACAGTGGTCAGATGTGCAAAAAATTTCCGGGTCCTTACACTGAAAATTGTCTGGGTCCTTAAGGGGTCAAAAAAAAAAGATGTAAATAAAAAGTAAATATAAACATATGTGGTATGGCCACATGCGTAAATGTCCGAAATATAAAAATATATTGTTAATTAAACCGCATGGTCAATGGCGTACACCAATTTCAAAGTTCAAAATAGCATATTTTGGTCACTTTTTATACCATAAAAAATGGATAAAAGGCGTTCAAAAAGTCCAATCAAAACAAAAATGGTAGTGATAAAAACTTCAGATCATGGAGCAAAAAACGAGCCCTATAAAATAAAAAAAGTTATAGGGGTCAGAAGATGACAATTTTAAACGTATACATTTTCCTGCATGTAGTTATGATTTTTTTCAGAAGTACGACAAAATCAAACCTATATAAGTAGGGTATCATTTTAATCATATTGACAGAATAAGTTAAGGTGTCATTTTTATCGAAAAATGTACTGCGTAGAAATGGAAGCCCCCAAAATGATAAAATTGTGTTTTTTCTTCAATTTCTTCGCACAATGATTTTTTTTGTTTCCTCGTAGATTTATTTGTAAAATGACTGATGTCATTACAAAGTAAAATAAGCCATCATATGGGTCTGTAGGTGCAAAATTGAAAGGGTTATGATTTTTCAAAGGGGAGGAGGAAAAAAACAAAAGTGCAAAAACGGAAAAGTCCCAAGGGGTTAAGCTTCTATGCTGCTTTTTAGAAATAGAAAAGTGGCACATTTTTGTTGAAGCCCTTGTTTGCACATACATTTGTGACTTTTATTCCAGTCTCAAAAGTTTTTTAATATGGGGTAAAGGGGGTGTGGTCTAACTTCTCATCTAATTTATTACAAAGTACGCCAGCAGGCTAGCATTTATTGTAGCTGAAATCTACACCATCTCGAAGCTTAAACAAAATGAAAAAGGCGTGTACAGATCAATTTATAAAGCTTTATTGAGAAAACATTCATAAAAACATGCATTTAAAAAAAAGACCCATGGTTCACCAAATAATGGAGAACATGGAGTGGAGACACAGACAGGATACTGAAAGATATGGCAGTGGGCGCTCAATCAGCTTAAAATAAAAGACAAAATGTATAAAGAGTATAAAAGACAAAGAGGGGCATTTACTAATCTTTTACTATGTAGTCTGGTTTTTACCCTGTTTTTTTCTACTTCATTTTTGACTATGTGCGACAAATTTACTAAATTGCTGCACGGCATTAATAAATTTGTCACACATAGGCAAAAGTGGGAAATTTACTTCATGTAGTAGAAAAAATAGTCTGTTCCTTTTTCCTGCTGTCTGAATAGGTTTGGCTGCTGGTTTCCTTCTGGATCTTTTGTTTTTGAGTTTTTTTTTAGCTTTTTCACCACATCTAAATAATTCAATAACTACAGTGGTCCCTCAAGTTACAATATTAATTGGTTCTAGGAAAACCATTGTAAGTTGAAACCATTGTATGTTGAGACCATAACTCTATGGAAACAGGGTAATTGGTTCTAAAGGCACCAAAATGTCATCCAAAAATAGGAAAAAGTGACAAAGAAAAATAAGTAGATAACTGATATAGATAAAGCAAATCCTTACATATAAAAGTAATAAAGATCTGCTGGGAGCTGTAAATCACTGTCTATGTCAGTGTTTCCCAAGCAGGGAGCCTCCAGCTGTTGCAAAACTATAACTCCCAGCATGCCTGGACAGCCAAAGGCTGTCCGGGCATGCTGGGAGTTGTAGTTTTGCAAAAAATGGGGCCACCCTGCTTGGCAAACACTGGTCTATGTAGAGGACAGGAGCTTCTTCAGGGGTCCTGTACAGTACAGGCAATGTCCAAAACAAGTAATGGAGTTGCCCTCACCTGGTGTCCAAAAGAGCAGCTAACCCTGATACAGGTAAAGTGTACAGAACATATAATACCAGTCAGTGCATACACTTCAGTAATACAGGGGTTTTACCAGTGAATGCCCATTTTGATTGGTTGGTTCTTCCAGCCATTGACACGTTTTACAGATCTGGACTGTCTGTAGCATTGTATGTTGAGTCTGGTTTCAACTTACGATGGTCCAGAAAAGACCATTGTATGTTGAAACTATTGTATGTTGAGGCCATTGTAAGTTGAGGGATCACTGTAAATTGTAGTCATGGCTCAGAAGTGGTAAACGGCGTTTAGTGTGTGTGTGTGTGTGTGTGTGTGTGTGTTTATTACATTTTTTTAACACAGTTTTTTTCTCCCTAAATGTACTTACACTTTTTTTTTTTTGGTTACTTCTTCTACAGATCTGTGTATCCTGTGGACTCCTTCGGATTCGGTGGACTACTTCGATGACCAGCGTTTTTCTTTGCTTGATGTTAATAAAATGGTTAACGAGGGCTTGTGGGGGAGTGTTTTTTGTAATAAATTTTTTTTAAAACCTGTTGTGTTTTATTTTTATTTTACTTTACTAGACAGGCTTAGTAGTGGAAGCTGTCTTATACACTGAGTCCATTACTAAGCCGGGCTTAGCATTAGCCACAAAAACAGCTAGCACTAACCCCCAATTATTACCCCGGTACCCAACACCACAGGGGTGCCGGGAAGAGCCGGTACCAACAGGCCCGGAGCGTCAAAAATGGCGCTCCTTGGCCTAGGCGGTAACAGGCTGGCGTTATTTAGGTTGGGGAGGGCCAGTAACAATGGTCCTCGCCCACCCTGGTAACGTCAGGCTGTTACTGTTTGGTTGGTATTTGGTTGAGAATAAAAATAGGGGGACCCTATGCGTTTTTTTAATATATTTAATTATTTATTTAAAAAAAAAAAACGCATAGGGTCCCCCCTATTTTCATTCTCAGCCAAATACCAACCAAACAGTAACAGCCTGACGTTCCCAGGGTGGGCGAGGACCATTGTTACTGGCCCTCCCCAGCCTAAATAACGCCAGCCTGTTACCGCCTAGGCCCAGGAGCGCCATTTTTGACGCTCCAGGCCTGTTGGTACCGGCTCTTCCCGGCACCCCTGTGGCGTTGGGTACCGGGGTAATAATAGGGGGTTAGCACTAGCTGTTTTTGTGGCTAGCGCTAAGCCCAGGTTAGTAATGGACTCTGTCTATAAGACAGCTTCCACTACTAAGCCTGTCTAGTAAAGTAAGAAAAAAACACAACAGGTTTTAAAAAATTTTTATTACAAAAAACACTCCCCCACAAGCCCTGGTTAACCATTTTATTAAAATCAAACAAAGAAAAACGCTGGTCATCGAAGTAGTCCACCGAATCCGAAGGAGTCCACAGGATAAACGGATCTGAAATGAGAAGAAAACAAAAAAATGGGTTAGTACATTTATTATCACCTGCTCACACATCTCCCGCCCCGCACGACTACAACTGCCAGCATGCCCTTACAGTAAGGACATGCTGGGAGTTGTAGTTGTGTGGTGCAGGAGATGTGTGAGCAGGTGATAATAAATGTGACAAGCTTGTCCCCTGCCCCCAGCTGCAGGACTACAACTCCCAGCATGCCCTTACAGTAAGGTGGGGCGGAGGCCGGGCACAGTGTTTCCCAACCTGGGACTTGTAGTTTTGCAACATCTGGAGGCACCCTGGTTGGGAAACACTGTTTTAGGCCAGTGTTTCCCAACCAGGGTGCCTCCAGATGTTGCAAAACTACAAGCCCCAGCATGCCTGGACAGTCAAAGGCTGTCTAGGCATGCTGGGAGTTGTAGTTTTGCAACATCTGGAGGCAACCTGGCTGGGAAACACTGGCCTAAAACAGTGTTTCCCAACCAGGGTGCCTCCAGATGTTGCAAAACTACAAGTCCCAGCATGCCTGGACAGTCAAAGGCTGTCTAGGCATGCTGGGAGTTGTAGTTTTGCAACATCTGGAGGCAACCTGGCTGGGAAACACTGGAATAAAACAGTGTTTCCCAACCAAGGTGCCTCCAGATGTTGCAAAACTACAAGTCCCAGCATGCCTGGACAGTCAAAGGCTGTCTAGGCATGCTGGGAGTTGTAGTTTTGCAACATCTGGAGGCAACCTGGCTGGGAAACACTGGAATAAAACAGTGTTTCCCAACCAGGGTGCCTCCAGATGTTGCAAAACTACAAGTCCCAGCATGCCTGGACAGTCAAAGGCTGTCTAGGCATGCTGGGAGTTGTAGTTTTGCAACATCTGGAGGCAACCTGGCTGGGAAACACTGGCCTAAAACAGTGTTTCCCAACCAGGGTGCCTCCAGATGTTGCAAAACTACAAGCCCCAGCATGCCTGGACAGTCAAAGGCTGTCCAGGCATGCTGGGAGTTGTAGTCTTGCAACAACTGGAGGCACCCTGGTTGGGAAGCCTGCGCAACTTACCGGCTTCCGTAGGATCCAGCGCTGCACGACACTGCCGCGCGACACTGCCGCGCGACAGTGCCGCGCGACGATCTCCGATAGCGATCGTCGCTGGAGCCTCGGAAGGGTAAGTGAACTTCTTCGCTGGTCCCCTTCAGCTGTTTAGTTTTGCAACAGCTGGAGGACTACAGTTTACAGACCACAAACCAGGGGTCTGCAAACTGTGGCCCTCCAGCTGTTGCAAAACTACAACTCCCAGCATGCCTGGACAGCCAATGGCTGTCCAGGCATGCTGGGAGTTGTAGTCTTGCAACATCTGGAGGCACCCTGGTTGGGAAACACTGTTTTAGGCCAGTGTTTCCCAACAAGGGTGCCTCCAGCTGTTGCAAAACTACAACTCCCAGCATGCCCGGACAGCCAATGGCTGTCCAGGCATGCTGGGAGTTGTAGTCTTGCAACATCTGGAGGCACCCTGGTTGGGAAACACTGTTTTAGGCCAGTGTTTCCCAACAAGGGTGCCTCCAGCTGTTGCAAAACTACAACTCCCAGCATGCCCGGACAGCCAATGGCTGTCCAGGCATGCTGGGAGTTGTAGTCTTGCAACATCTGGAGGCACCCTGGTTGGGAAACACTGTTTTAGGCCAGTGTTTCCCAACAAGGGTGCCTCCAGCTGTTGCAAAACTACAACTCCCAGCATGCCCAGACAGCCAAAGGGTGTCCAGGCATGCTGGGAGTTGTAGTCTTGCAACATTTGGAGGCACCCTGGTTGGGAAGCTTGCGCAACTTACCGGCTTCCGTAGGATCCAGCGCTGCACGACACTGCCGCGCGACACTGCCGCGCGACAGTGCCGCGCGACGATCTCCGTCAGCGATCGTCGCTGGAGCCTCGGAAGGGTAAGTGAACTTCTTCGCCGGTCCCCTTCAGCTGTTTAGTTTTGCAACAGCTGGAGGACTACAGTTTACAGACCACACACCAGTGGTCTGCAAACTGTGGCCCTCCAGCTGTTGCAAAACTACAACACCCAGCATGCCCTGACAGCCAAAGCCTATGGCTCTCAGGGCAGGAGCCCGGGCTGACATTACAGTGCAGCCGCCCGGGCTCCTCATACGGTCTCCCCGCTACCCACCCCCCCCCCCCTTGTCTCCCGCCCGGGCTCCTCATACGGCCTCCCCGCTACCCCCCCCCCCCCTTGTCTCCCGCCCGCGCCGCTCAGCTCCCGCTGCTACAAGACTACAACTCCCAGCGTGTCCTCACTGTAAGGCCATGCTGGGACTTGTAGTCTTGCAACAGCAGACAGATGGGAGTTGTGTGGGGCTGGCAGGTGAGAGGGGGGGGGGGGGATATAAATCACTGCAGTGTCCCGGTAGCGCAGTGAGGGTAGCGGGGAGAAAGTATGTCGGAGCCCGGGCGGCAGTAGCTTTTCCTGCTCCATGTTGGAGCTGGAGTAAATTTAGTCAATTTTTATGGCCGTTGCGACAGTTTATTGCGCAACTGCGACTGTCTCAGTTAATAAATTCCTGACCACTGCAAGTAAAAACTGAAAACTTGCGTAAATTAAGCGGGAATTTTTTTTTTTACTTTCTAGCTCTTGCTAGGGAAAGTCGCACAATTTATAGGGTAGGCGCAATTGCGACAATTTTGCGCCAAAAATAGTCAGAAAAAAATGACTAAACCCCTTAGTAAATGCCCCCCAAAGTGCGTACAAAATGTAACATTAATTAAAGTGCTGATATGCTGTAAATACAGTCCTGTACCAGGAGGCAAACAGCCCTAAACCTCTGGTCCATGTTAGAGACGAAGTGTATAAGCATCACAACCATCAAGGCAAAGTGCATTACATAGTTACCAGATAGTACAGGAGAGCGTATCCACACTGCCACAACCCAACGTTTCGCCGCAGAGTTTTTTAATATGGGGTAAAGGGGGTGTGGTCTAACTTCTCATCTAATTTATTACAAAGTATGCCAGCAGGCTGGCATGTATTGTAGCTGAAATCTACACCATCTCAAAGCTGGTGTAAAGTGCGGAGTCCAGCAACACCTCATCCAGCAAGAGTTCCTTTCTTTTTACTTTATTTCATGTTCCTTTTGAATCCATCTCTGGCTTTGGCTCAAAAACTGCTTCAAAAACTGCAGTGATGTTTTTCTAAACAGGTAAGGTCCTGTTTTTATGGAGATTTCCCTGTGTTTTTCCCACTTATTTTTTGGAAAAAATATTAAAATATCATACAAATAAATATATATACAGTATTACTAAAATATGCTTTATAATAGAAATACTTTTTTTTTTTAAATGCAAAATGCCTTGAAGTGCTGCTTTTCTGCAATAGGTTTCTCTATAAGATTTGAAAAATGTCTGGAAAAATAAATGCTAAAATTGTCTTAAAAAAAAAAAAAAAAATATATATATATATATATATATATATATATAGCTAAAAGGTACAAGTATTTTCCTCAGGGAGAGGCACCGCTTCCGGTGTAAAACGGAGATTCAGAAAGGCCATTAGTACGCCACTGGCTTTCTGGGTAAGAAGCATGCAAAGTTTCTCATCACAGCACCATATAAGGTAGCCTGCCCTCTGATCAGGCAAGCACCCGAAACAGTTGTCTTCAGATGGGTGTTCTTCCCTTTTGGGGAGAACTCTGACTTGGCATAAATCCTAATCAGCTTCTGAGACTTTGTAACCAGAGCCAGAGGTAATCAGAGGGCACGCTACCTTATATGGTTGTGGTGTGATTAGAAACTTTGCATACTTCTTTTAGATATAGATATATATATATATATATATATATATATATATATATATATATATATATATATCCAAGAAGAGGCTGCAGCACTCAAGGTTATGAGTGTAAAAAAAGGTGTTTATTCCATATCAATACAAAAAGTGCAACGTTTCTGCTGCCAATGCAGCCTTTTTCAAGCAACAAACAGTGATCACATGGGTGCTATATATATGTAAATGTACAAACAAATCAATAAAGAAACTCATCAAACAATTAAGAGGTATATACCATGTAAAGTGCAATAAGAAAAAACTACCGCTATAATGATAAAGTGCATAGTGGACCATGTATGTTAAAAACACAATGAAACTTTACAAAGGCCACAGTTTACAGACAAAAATGTCATAATACAGTAATTGCATCATTAAGTTCAAACATGTGTTACATAATTAATGACAATACGGGAGGCGAGATGGTTCAGTTGCACTCACCCTATATATTATATTCGAATCATGAATCCAGTGTAACCAGCGGTGCAGCATGGGCGTCCGCGCGCGCGGCCACGTGACACGCCAAGTCACATGATCATCCTCCATCGTGTCACGTGTCCGCGCGCACTTCCGGTCATGCGCACCGACATGTAAACAATGAACGGCCACATTGGAACGATTGCGCATGCGCGCATGTCCAACAATGTGACTCTTTAGTTTTTTTTTTTTTTTTTTTTTTTTTTTTATATATATTTCTTTATACATATTTTTCTATCAATTTTTATTAATTTTTATTTATTTAGTTTTATTTTCTTTTATTCTACCTTCACATTTAATTTTCCTTATTCTCTTTGTATTAATTATTCATCCAGCTTATTTTTATTTTACTTATCCATTTCTTTCTATTCCACTTATACTTTACTTTATTACTCCATATACTTTTATATTCTTATGTTGGTCTTATCTTACTCTAATTTTTCTTATACTTGGTACTTCTTAGACTCTATTCTGATCTTGTTTGCGGCCGTTGCGAACCGCACTCAGAGTCACATTGTTGGACATGCGCGCATGCGCAATTGTTCCAATGTGGCCGTTCATTGTTTACATGTCGGTGCGCATGACCGGAAGTGCGCGCGGACACGTGACACGATGGAGGATGATCATGTGACTTGGCGTGTCACGTGGCCGCGCGCGCGGACGCCCATGCTGCACCGCTGGTTACACTGGATTCATGATTCGAATATAATATATAGGGTGAGTGCAACTGAACCATCTCGCCTCCCGTATTGTCATTAATTATGTAACACATGTTTGAACTTAATGATGCAATTACTGTATTATGAAATTTTTGTCTGTAAACTGTGGCCTTTGTAAAGTTTCATTGTGTTTTTAACATACATGGTCCACTATGCACTTTATCATTATAGCGGTAGTTTTTTCTTATTGCACTTTACATGGTATATACCTCTTAATTGTTTGATGAGTTTCTTTATTGATTTGTTTGTACATTTACATATATATAGCACCCATGTGATCACTGTTTGTTGCTTGAAAAAGGCTGCATTGGCAGCAGAAACGTTGCACTTTTTGTATTGATATGGAATAAACACCTTTTTTTACACTCATAACCTTGAGTGCTGCAGCCTCTTCTTGGATGTGTAACCTACCTTGACCTAGGATTTTTTCATCGCTGCCTGCACCATCTACTATCTACTTGGGCGCTGCTCTACATTTTTGTTTGCTATATATATATATATATATATATTTTTTTTTTTTTAAAGAATACAGCAAAAGAATTCAGCAAAAATACTTTGTGTGAAGAGTGATGAATTGAATTAATCAATAAGTTTATCAGTGCAACAAATCTAATCGTAGGTTAATTACATTAATATTTACAATACTCAGTGGAAATCGATCTGCAAGAATACGCTCAGTGCAATGACATTTTTTGAATAATGGCAAATTGGAAACTTTAACGGCTTATTTCCATATTTCTAGACATGTAAGAAAGCAGGAAAAGCTAATCTAAATGACATATCTTTAATGGAATATTAGTGATCTGGTAACAAGTTCAGCTTTACATCAATGTGGCACTAAAGTAAAGAATTAAACAGCCATTCATACAATGAATATTTGACAGCTACAGATGAGTGAACCGAACCCATAGAACCCAAGTTCGGTCAGAATTTTGCTAATAGTTTGGTTTGGCTACAATTAGAACTTCGGGTGGTTCGGTTTGGCAAAACCTGCTAAAGTAATATCATTTCCATGGCAGAAGGGAAAAGGAAGAAGAATGACATGACCTCCGAGAATCCTATAATGCCTTTCCAATGGCTCTTCCAGCCAATCAGGAGGCAGAATAGGAGTCATGTCAGAGCTACTATAAAAGCCTATGCACATATAGCTTCAGCATCCATTTTAAAGATAGTAGGTGTTAGGAGAAGATCTCTGTAAGGGACACTAAGCAGTAAACAACACAGATAGGAGTAGGAGTAGCATCCTACATCTGTTCTGTCAGTACAAAATCTGTATCATTGGAAGTTAAGTGTGAGAATTTATTTGTGATACATTCACTGTGGAGAAAAAGCAGTGTATATCGGGGTTTGTGTTGCTTTTGTACACTCTCTAGGTCACCAATCATGTTGCTACACCCAAGAATGGGAATCACTTATCACAGCTTTTAAAAAGCCTTGCTTCTTTACTTTCCAGGCACAAAATCTGTTACTGTTCCCAAGAGGGCAGTTCCTTGTGAGATGGCTTGTCTTGGAACCAGGAAGAAGCAGTGATGACTGGTGACTGGGAGACAGCAGATTGGCAGCTAGCAGGTTTTTATTTTCATAAAGGGGTACTCCCGTGGAAACCTTTTTTTTTAATCAACTTGTGCCAGAAAGTTAAACCGATTTGTAAATTACTTCTATTAAAAATCTTAATCCTTCCAATACATTTTATGGGCTGTATACAACAGAGGAAATGCTTTTCCTTTTGGATTTCTCTAATGTCATGACCACAGTGCTCTCTGCTGACCTCTGCTGTCCATTTTTGGAACTGTCCAGAGCAAGAGAAAATCCCCATAACAAACATATGCTGCTCTGGACAGTTCCTAAAATGGACAGCAGAGGTCAACAGAGAGCGCTGTGGTCATGACATCAGAGAAATCCAAAAAGAAAAGCATTTCCTCTGTAGTATACTGCCCATAAATGTATTGGAAGGATTACGTTTTTTTAATAGAAGTCATTTACAAATCTGCTTAACTTTCTGGTACCAGTTGATTTAAAAAAAAAAAGTTTTCCACGGGAGTACCCCTTTAATTGTGCAACAGGGGCTGTAAAGTTAGGTGATCTTTGTCTCGATGCTCATTTTCATCAGCATGCAAAAAGACTCTTCTCTTAGCTTTTCCCAGGTTGTAGTGCGGCCCAAGACATTACATCACTAGTCAGATGCTGAAAAGGAGCCTGTCTATATTTCAATGGGTGGAACAACAGCTGGGTGGGGAGTTCATTCTCCACATGGCTGCAGCTGTACTGCAATAGGTGGGGTTGCTGATTTGTGGGATGAAGAAAAATGATGTCAAACTTACAAACAAGGGAACCTGGGACTTGTAGTTGGAGGGAAGGAACTCCAACAGGAAATAGACAGTTCACAAAAAGAAAGCAGCAGTATATGGTGATCTCACAACACTTTTACACAACATTTAGCCACAGGAAAAACACAGACTCTTCCTAAGCATGTCCATCACTGTCTGGCAGGTAAGTACTAAAGTCACCTTACGGTGGATAACCCCTTAAAGAAATACCTGCCCAGAAAAATTATTTTATCCTAATCCACCCATCAATAGGAAAGCACATAAACTAAGCATTCAGTTCATTTTAACGGCATTTCAACGGAATGTCCGACCGGAATTTCATAATGTGCAAGGAGTCTTTAAGCATATAAAAAATGTATTCAAATTATGTTTTTCAGCTAGTTAGCATTAGAGATGAGCACATTTTTTAAAATTTGATTCGGCTGATTCACTCAATTTTCCGAAAAATTTGGTTCGGTCTGAATTTATTTGCTGTGAATCTGTATTAAAAATTGCTATTTCTGGCCTACAGAGAGCATCAATAGGGGTGTAAAACACTTTGCCTTGCTGTAACACGCATAGGATGTGTGTTTGGTTAGTTAAATAATACTGTTATTCAATATGACATGCAGATTAGAGGCATCACTATTAGAGTCACTGCCGCAGAGCGGCACAATGACAGAGCATGGAGTTGGCATCAATATGAGGAGACCATATAGTGGCTGAATGACACAGCATCTAGGTGGCGGCAGCATAAGGAGACCATATAGTGCCTGAATGACACAGCGTGGAGGGGCAGCAGCAAGAGCAAACCATATAGTGGCTGAATGACTCAGCCTGGAGTTGGTGGCAGCATTAGGAGACCATATAGTGGCTGAATGACTCATCCTGGAGGTGGCGGAAGCATGAGGAGACCATTTAGTTGCAGAATGAGACAGCCTGGAGGTGGTAACAGCAGCATCAGGAGTCCTGAAAGTGACCCAATGACATAGTGGGGTGGTGGGTGGCAATACCAGTACCAAGTGATGAAGGTGGGTGAAAAGAGGAGAACTTGGGATCAGAAATGTGGCATCAGGTGGGTGGCAGGATCAGAATAGTAGCTGAGGCAGGTAGGCAGAAGAAATTGGTCTCTTTTGTAAAAGTGTTAGTGTGCAAGTATTGAGGATGTGCATTACGTATAACTTATCTTTTTTATAATATTCTTAGAAATAAATATATGTACCCAAACTTTTTTTTTAATCAAACAAAAGGAGAGGTGTGCATAAAACACCATGTGCCACCTACACCACCGAGTATTGATGTGATGCAAAGACCTCAAAAGGTGGAAGGGAACAACGTATGGTTCATTGTAAGCGGTGGGGGTAAAAACTTCCTCTGTAAGGCCATAATCTTGCATTATTAATTTCCTTCTTGGCATGTGTTACTAGCCCTAAAAAGGGCATCCCCACACAGGAACCTCTCCCTAGGGGAAGTTTTTACGCGCACTGGTTACAATGAACCCTACGTTGTTTTTTGTACACCTTTCCTTTTGTTTGATTAAAAATGAGGAGACCCCATAGTGGCTGAATGGCACAGCCTAGAGGTGGCTAAAGCATGAGGATACCATATAGTGGCTGAATGGCACAGCCTGGATATGGCGTAAGCAGGAGGAGACCATATAGTGTCTGAATGACACAGCCTGGAGGTTGCTGAAGCATGAAGAGACCATATAGTGGCTGAATGGTACAGCCTGGAGTTTGTGGCAGCATAAGGAGACCATATAGTATCTGAATGGCACAGTCTGGAGTTGGCTGAAGCATGAGGAGACCATACAGTGTCTGAATGGCACAGCCTGGAGTTGACTGAAGCATGAGGAGACCATTGAAATTTAAGATTTTTAAATTTAAATTCAGGATTTTGAAATTGAAATTTTAACTCTCAAGTTTTAGTGTCCAGGTACCCAGCGTGTGGGCACAAAGGATCAAATTTAACAAGCAGTAACATGTCCCAGACAGCACAATGACGGAGCCTGGAGGTGGCATCAGTATGAGGAGACTACATAGTGGCTAAATGACTGCCTGGAGTTTGTGGCAGCATGGAGAGACCATATAGTGTCTGAATGGCACAGCCTGGAGGTGGCTGAAGCATGAAAAGAGACCATATAGTGGCTGAATGGCACATCCTTGAGTTGGCTGAAGCATGAGAAGAGACCATATAGTGTCTGAATCTCACATAGAAAAACAAAAAGAATATTGCAACTCAGCTCACTCACCATATAGACCAGGTGTGAAAGAATGGAAAGGATTAGCCCAAGTTGTGAAGCGCTGGAGCTCGGATGAAGCTGGCCTCCTGCCTGTGTGGATCAATGGGTAGACATTGGGGCAATCCAGCTGCTGAGCAGAAACATTTTTTTAAATTCAAGCTTTAATAGGATCACTAAAAACACGGAGAGTCCATGGATGTTTTCATCCATGCATTCTCTGTGTTTTTAATGATCCTATTAAAGCTTGAATTTTATTTTTTTTTTCTGCTGAGCAACTGGATTCCCCAATGTCTAAATGACACAGCTTTGATTTGACTGAAGCATGAGGATACCATATAGTGGCTGAATGGCAAAGCCTGGAGTTGGCAGAAGCATGAGTAGACCATTGAAATTTAAGATTTTGAAATTTAAGATTTTAAAATTTAAATTTTAGCTAACACTCCCAAGTTTTAGTGTCCCGACCCAGGCGTGTGGGTACAAAGGACCAAATCTAACAAGGAGTCACATGGTGCCACAATGACATAGCCTGGAGGTGGTAGCATTAGCATGAGGAGACCATAGAGCAGCACAATGACAGAGCATTGAGGTGGCAGCAGCAGTATGAAGGCCATGCCAACTGAGGGTTGAGTCTGAGGAACCACTGTGCATGTCCTGGCACTACTCTGCCTGACATACTTATTGCGTATATGAGGGGAGTACAATACGCTTCACTATGCTTAAAACAGTATTTGTCAAGAGCAGCAGCAGGCGTGTACTATTGGCTGTCTTTTCACAGTATGTAAGCCCTTGACAGATTAACAGGTACAAAATAGTACACTACTTAGATGTAGGAATGTGGTATGCACTTATGAGGGCAGAAAAATGCGCTATTGTACTCTTCAGAAATTATTTGAGTAAAACTCCAGCCGGTGATTACTTTTGGCTGTCCTTTCACAGTATGTAGGCCCTTTACAGATTAACAGGTACAAAATAGTATACCACTTAGATGTAGGTATGTGGTATGCACCTATAAGGGCAGAAAAATGAGCTACAATACGCAAAAAATAAAATGCCCACAACACTAGCAGTACACAACAGTGCTGCAGACACAGTCACTGTTCACTAAACCAAAAAATTGCAAAAAGACTCTCTCTCATATATAATTAGGAATGGACTGCTGGGTAAGGATTATACCGTCTACAGACTAGTATAACCAGCAGATCAGTTGTTGTGGAACAAAGACACAGATTTGCCCTATAAAAAAATGTCTTCCTTCTCTGAAAACCTTTCTGCAGATGAGGCAGTACAAAGCTCTCTGCCCCTTTCTGTAATACAAAGCTGTTCACAGTGACTGAGGGGTTAATCGCTGCAGTAAGGATTCATTTCTGTGCAAAAATGCTGTGCTCTGTGTTCAACAGAAGGTTGAGGTGACTAGGAGGGGAAACACTACACGCTATAGAATCGCGGGGATATTCGCATACATTGCGAATCAAATTTTTCCTGAAATTCGTAACAAATTCGGTATGTCAACTTCGATTCGCTCATCTCTAGATGTCTGTAACTGGAGAGCAGCGTCTTAAATCTGTTTGGCACCATACATATTTGGGAAGTATTGGTGTGGCACCATGGTCAATCTACTCTGATGCATAAGGCATTGGTGAGTGGAAATCCTGGCTGATCCATGCCTGATTCATCTTCACAAAGGTCAGTGTCTCCACATTTTTCGTGAACAGGTGAGTTCTAGTGTTGGGCGCGAATATTCGCATTTAGAATTTTTATCGCAAATATCGCAAATTCGCGATTATTGCGAATATATTCGCTATATATTCGAAATTGCGAATATTCGTTTTTTCCCCGCATATTCGCATATGTCAATATTCGCATATGTCAATATTCGCATGTTCCTTCTTTTCACTTGTGGGCCAATTAGAATGATGCAAATACACTTGACAGAGGTTATCAACAACATCCCTAGCAACCAATAGTAAAGTTGCCCACCCAATCACTGTTTTCTTCCTCAAGTACGAGATTATATGAATATTCACATATGTGAATATTCGCATATGCGAATATTCACATATGCGAATATAGCAAATATGTGAAATTCGCGAATATATGATGAATATTCGTCTATATTTTCGCGAAATATCGCAAATTCGAATATGGGCAATGCCGCTCATCACTAATGAGTTCTCCTTGGGTTACTATGGCCCCCGCCGCACTGAACACCAGCTCTGATGGCACACCACTGGCCGGGCAGGACAGCTTTTCCAGGGCAAACTCTGCTAGTTGCAGCCACAAATCAAGTTTGGCTGCCCAGAAGTCCAGTGGTCATGTCAAGGTATGCCACCACCTGCTGGTTCAGGTCCTGCTTCAGGTCTACCTGCTGCTGATAAGTTGCTTCACTATATGGGTGAAGAAAGCTACTCATCAGCAACTGTAGACTGCTTCTTCTGGTGGAGCTGGTGCGGCTCCTGCCAACCCACCCCTCCCCAGCAGCCATGGCAGTGGAAGGTGAGCACAGAGGGCCCCCCGAGCCAGACCTGCGACCGGACGGACGATGACGCAGATAGGCATCGTCCAACTGACTACATAGGATGTCTCAGTTTGTACTCCCACTCAGTGGGTGTAAGAAAGGCCCCCATTTTGTGCCGGTAGCGAGGGTCCAATAAAGTGGAGAGCCAGAAGTCATCCCACTGCCGAATGGTGACAATTCGTCACTATGCAAGCAAGTGAGCATGCATTGTGCCATTTGTGCAAGTGACTCGGAGGGACTCCCTGCCTCCATCTCCACTGTATACTGACACGATGTGTCTAGGTCCTCTGTCTCGCCTTCCTCATGACCCTCTAGCTCCTCTGGCTGCTCCTGCTCCTTCTCTCCTGTCAGATGACTTGAAAAACCGCCTATCTAACAAAATCTAAACTGTGCTTCACTGTGCCCCTCCCCCTCCTCCTCCAGTTCAGCCCCCACAGGGCTCATGTGGCCGTGAGATGTAGGCGCCACGTCTCCTGTGCCCTGACCAGCCATCGTTTCCAACACGTGTTGTCAGAAATGAAGCAGTGGAATGATGTCGTTCATCCCGTAATCCTGGCGACTGACTAATAATGTGGCTTCCTCAAAGGGCCTGAGCTAATGTATGAGCTGCCACTGGTTGACATTGAAGTTACACAGGAAGTCCCCCTATCCGCTTGGATCATCAAGAAATCGGGGATGGCTTTACTCTGTTTGTCTCTTTTCTCTCGGATGTCTTGTAGATAGGGGGAACACTTCAGGAACCGCTTGACAACCAGATTGAACACGTGTTCCATGCAGGGCACATGATTTAAGCTTCCTTGTTGCAGCGCAGACAAGATGTTTTTCCCATTGTCAGTCACCATGGTTCCCATTTCCAGTTTTCATGGAGTAAGCCATGATTCAATTTCTTCATGAATGACTTTAAGCAGTTCCTTCCCTGTGTGACTCAGTTCACCAAGGCAAACCATAGGAAGAACAGCTTGACACCACCGTGCCGTGCACACATGGTATGCTGAAGGGGCACTGAATATTGTCCGTGCAGTGAAGGCTGAGGACAAGGTTGAGGATGAGGAGGCGGAGTCGCTCACTGTTACAGGACCAATGGCCTGAGAGCATGGAGGCGGAAGCGGCATGACCTGTCCAAGTTGCTATTGTTGCTGTGCAGGAAACACATTTACCCAGTGGGCCGTAATAGACATGTATTACCCCTGACCGTAGTTACAGCTCGGCACATCGGCACTGCCATGCACTTTGGTACCATGCACTTTTGTGCAGTCTGGTACTGCCTTCTTCGCAAATAAATGACGGCTTGGGAATCTCCATTTTGGCTCTGCACAAGCCATCAGTTCTCTGAAAGGTGCAGAGTCCACCACTTGAAAAGGAAGGGACTGCAGCACCAGCAACTTGGACAGGAGCACATTCAGCTTCTGCACCATTGGATGAGTGGGAGCATACTGTTGTCTCTTGGACATGGCTTTGCCGATGGATTGCTGGTGGAATGACTGACTTGAAGTAGGAGGAGCAGGAGCATCTGGAGTGACAGAAAATGAGTTTGACACACAGCTCCCTTTGGCTGAGGTGGTGGAACCTTGGCTGGCTGAAACAGGGAGCGGCGTGCCAATGGGTGATGCAGCAGGCTGGACCACTACATCGGAGCCACGGTTCTCTCAGGCCATTTTATGATAACGCTGCATATGTTTAAGTAGGGCTGTGGTCCCGCTTCACCTTCTGCCGACACTCTCCTCATTGCTACTTGCCCGCCAAGAAAAGAAAGTGGCAGATGTCTCCTCCACTTCTTGGCTGGGCAGTAGCTGTTGACTATGGAGCTGAACTCACAGCATAAGATACTTCTGTGGGGGAGGGAACAGTATAGGAAATAGGCAATGGGAGGACAGGGACTGCTCCCGGCACATGCCATCTGAGGGTTGTGTCGGAGGAACCCACTGACTGTTGACTGGGAGTGTCAGATGTCACTTGTGATGAAGTGGATGACCGTGTTAACCAATCGATGACGGCAGATAGGTTGCTGGTCGAGACACAACCGGTAGCTGAAAACGGGAACTCAGGCCTCTCTCTGCTACTCCTGCTGCTACTCGCCCCTAGTCTGATGCAACTTCTGCCTGATGAATTTTGGCCTCTGCCACTCCTCTGTGCACGTCCTGGCACTTCTTTGCCTGACATACTTAGTGCGTACATGAGGGGAGTACAATACACTCCACTACGCTTAAAGCAGTATTTGTCTACAACATCAGCAGGTGTGCACTTTGGCTGGCCTTCCACAGTATCTAGGCCCTTAAGACTTTAACAGGAACAAAATGGTACACCACTTAGGTGTACGCACAGGATACACTTAATAGAGGACAATATGCTTTTAGTGCTCTGCTCACCCTAACTGGCTGTCTACTATTAGCTTTTCAGTTGTTGTACACAACAGTGCTGCAGCACACAGTCGCTGTGTACTACACCCAAAATTGCAGTTTCTCTTCCAATCTCACTGGCTTCCCTATCAGTGTTCTAGGCTAGATTTGGGCTTGAGGTGAATCGCTGTTGTAAAAAAGCTTTTCTGTGCAACACACTGCTCTCTGTCCCTCTCTGCAATAGAACGCTGATTTGACTGGGAGGTGAATCGCTGCTGTAAAAATACGTTTATGTGCAACATACACTGCTCTCTTTCCCTCTCTCTCTGCAATAGAACACTGATGTGACTGGGAGGGGAATCGCTGCTGTAAAAATGCTTTTCTGTGCAACACACACTGCTGTCTTTCCCTATCTATCTCTCTGTAATATAATGCTGATGTGACTGGCTGCAAGATGGATGCCGATTATATAGGGCTGTGACATCACAGGGGTGGCTAGCTGCTGATAGGCTGCATGTTGCATGTGATTAAGGATCATCCTGCCAACCCTTGTTCCCGCCTTTCTTGTCCCCACATGTGGATCCACCATTTTAGATGCCCTGGAGCCTGGACCGCACTAAATGGAGTTTATTGAAGCGATTCGTGCAATCGAATCATGGCAATATTCGCATTCGTTAAGAATCAAAGTTTTCCTGAAATTCGTAATGAATTCGGATTTGTCAGATTCAATTCGCTCATCCCTAGTTAACATGTTTAGACTATGATGTCCAAAATATAGCAGCCAAATGCCGCACAAGCTTTCCGGCAAACTGGGGCACTGAGTACATTGAGGAGCGTGCCACATGCTGAATGAAGCGCTGTACACAAGAAGATTCGCAGGAACTGCAACACTATTACGGCAGACAAACCCTAACTCCGCATGCACAGGAGCTTGGAAATTATCAGAAGAAGAAAAACACTTCATCAATAAATCGGGACTTGGACTCTAAATGATGTATCCATCTGCTTACTGAGGTTCTGATCATGTTAAGCCATACTAATTACCCATTTATTCATCTTCTATTATATTTGCCATTATATCTGGCTTACTATAGCTGGTACACAAAAAAAAAAACTGATAAGTATACCTAGACCTATATAGCAACTGTTATCTCATAGTAAACTGTTGTTCAAAAGAACCGGAATGAGATCATGAAATCCGTTTCCAAGATATTTATACTAAGGATATATATAAATATGAGTATATATATATATATATATATATATATATATATTTATATTTAGGTATGGGGTGGTATTCTCCTTCACATGTGTTTTCTCTATGTTAATATGCTAAATCAATGCATTGTATTGATAATAATGTCTGTATCACATTTAGATATAGATATCCTATTCCATTGGAGTGTGCATAGTTCTACACCCCATTCACCTATACATGTATAGAAAAGAATACATTTTAATATGAACATTCAAAATACACCTGACCACCATATTGGAAAAAATATATATAATATCCATATATAATATCCATATATATCATCACGGTCTTCACTTGGGAATTATGTCTAACTATATTGTAACCCCTATTATATATTATATAACCCGTGTATATATTACTGAACCGAGAGGTCTTATCTCAGTGGCACCTCTTTTGGTGTTTATTTATGACCAAATACCCAATTTGCACATCCACACATACTATAAACTCATGTATTAGGAGTCTAAGTATGAGGATCCGAAGTGGCCCACCATATAAATAAACAATAATTACACATTCCTAATAACCACAACCATAAAAATAAAATTAACTCCAAGTCTCTTACTAAATCCAAATGAGCATATACAATCTATTAATAGCATATACAGGCATGGGTAGATATACACAAAAAGGCTGAGAACGTGAATCCTCCATTTAGTCCATTAGGACTCAAAATACGTAACTGGTTAATTGATTTTGCTTAAAGGGGTACTCCACTGCTCAGCGTTTTGAACAAACTGTTCCGAATGCTGGAGCCAGAGCTGGGAGCTCGTGACATCTAAGCCCCGCCCCCTTGTGAAGTTATGCCCCACCCCCTCTATGCAAGTCTATGGGAGGGGGAGTGACACGAGCTCCCAGCACCGGATCCAGCATTCGGAACAGTTTGTTCCAAACACTGAGCAGCGGAGTACCCCTTTAAGTGCGTACCAGTTTTTTATTAAGATCCCTCTTCCCAGGGCCTTATTTGGGTAAAAAAAAAAAAAACAAATATTATTTGGGATAAAATTCTGTTATGTATTTCCAGCATGTGTCTAGCTGAGGGTATACCAACTTGAATGTTAATGCTACTCAGTTGGTTTTTGATCATTCTCCAGACTTTCTGGGTGATTTTCCCAACATAAAAATTGGGCAATGTACACAACTCTGGAAGCCTGACAGTTAATTAAATATCTTATGTCGTATTTATGACCATCAATCAGACTGGTGAATTCCTAAATAAATATTTACAGAACAAACATTTTTGCACTGTATTAATTTCTGTTCTGATATGACAATTTTGTCACATCTACAATTCTTATCTGTGGAAGTTTCCCTGGTTTGTCATAAGCCCTGTGAACTACTTTTTTAGGAACCCTCTTAGAAATTATATGAATCAATACATTGCTTTCTTGTTTAAATGTATTATTCTCAAGAACAATTACAAAGGGCTCTCAAGTATTGCCCTGTCAGATGCCCTTTCTTCAAGGGCACTGGATGGTTATTTGTCCAGTAGATGTAAGTTTATGAAAAATTTCTGTTCAGATACCACCATTAAAATTCAGAGAAATCTTTAAATCAAGAAAATTTATTGTCTTGTCATGGATTAACACTATTGTGTTATGTTAAGATCTTAAACTAATTTGTGAAATAAAGTGACAGTGCTAACTCAAAAATACTAAATATCATCAATATAGCAACCCCAAAACAAAATGTGACTTGTATTGAGAAAATGTGTCAGAAAAACAATGCCATTCTTCTACCACTCTAAAAGTTAATTTGCATCATTTGGTGCATGCCGTGCCCATCGCGGTGCCCTTCTTTTGAAAATTAAATGATCAAAAGTAAAATAGTTGTGAGTCAAAAGAAATTAAAGGAGTTGAAAAACAAACTCATTGACCCAGATTTATCAAACTGTGTGAGAAAAAAAGTGGAGCAGTTTTTCCACAGTGACCAATCACAGCTCAGCTAATGAGCTGCCCCCCTTCTCAGAGGACTTCACTATTACTTCTGTGTTTGTCTCTAGTTCACATAGTGCTCAAGCTTCATTTGATGTTAAATGTATGTTTCCTGAGATCCTTGATGGTTTTAACCTAGAAAGGTCATCACTGACCCATACTTATGAATGTTTCAATATTGATAAACTGAGCAAAATAAGGGGTCATGCTTGATTTAGGATTCAAACTCGAAAAGGGTACATTTTTAAACCCTAAGGCCTGTATCATTGTCATCAAGTAATTAATGTAAATGTCTGGTTGCTTGTTCTTCCCTCCTCTGAAGTAAGGCAGGATTAGAGTCTTTACTTAAATTAACTTTATGTAGTGCCAGCTTCCTGTTGAAGAGATGTATATCCTTAACCCATTCAAATGAAATGTTTCTGGGTGTAAAAGAGTCCTTTTCCTATGAAAATGTGTTACCCTCTTTATTTGTCTATATTTTTGGAGGGAGTATGCCCACTTCTCTACGCCTCGAAAACTGCTTCCCTGTACCTAAAAAAGGGGGTATCATAATATTGGAAGGTATAATATTGGCAGATTTCATTAGTAAAGCTAGTGTTGTGATGACTGGTTATGGGGCCATAGGTGCCATTTTTAAAGAAGAGGAATAAGACATAGATGCAGAAGAGTTATCGTCTGGAATGCCTGACCGAAGAAATGAAACTTTGCTACAATGTAAAGTAGAGCATAGCCTGTATAACAGTGTTTAATGTTGTGTCCTTTTAAATTAACTCAACACACAGGCATTCAGTTTTAAACCTTGGCAACAAAAGTAAGTACACCCCTATATGTAAATATTTTGTGTGGCCACCATTATTTTCCAGCATTGCATTAATCCTCTTGGGCATAGTGTTCACCAGAGCTTTACAGGTTGCCACAGGAGTCTGCTTTCACTCCTTCATGATGAAATCAGAGTTGGGGGATGTCAGAAACCTTGTGCTCCTCCACCTTCAATTTGAGGATACCCCATAGATGCTCAATGTGTCCTTCTGTGATGACAGCCATGCAGACTAATGTGATGCAGTGTGCTGTGTATGGTCTAAGCACTGACAGGCTGACTCCCCACCCTTCAACCTCTGCAGCAATGCTGGCAGCACGCATACATCTATTTCCCAAAGATAACCTGGAAATAATGCTGAGCATGTGCACTCAACTTTTTTGGTTGACCATGGAGAGACCTGATCTAAATGGAACCTGTCCTGTGAAACCACTGTATGTTTTTTCCCACCTTGCTGCTGCACAGTTTCAGGGTCTTGCCAATCTTCTTATGGCCTAGGCCATCCTAATGTAAAGCAAAAAAAAATTTTCAGATCCTCAAAGAGTTCATTGCCATGAGGTGTCATGTTGAACTTCCAGTGACCAGTAAAGAGTATAAGAACGATAACACCAAATTTAAGACACCTGCTCCCCATTCACACCTGAAACCTTGTAACATCAAAGAGGCACATGACAATGGAAAGGGAAAAAAGCTAATTGGGCCCAATTTGGACATTTACACTTAGGGGTTTACTCCCTTTTGTTGCCAAGGTTTAGAAATTAATGGCTGTGTGTTATTTTGAGGGAACAGCAACATTGAATGCTATTATACAGTGGTCCCTCAACATACGATGGTAATTCGTTCCAAACGAGCCATCGTTTATCGAATCCATCGTATGTTGAGGGATTCGTGCAATATAAAGTATAGGAAGCTGTACTCACCTGTCCCCGCCGCTCGAGATGGTGTCCCCGCCGCTCCCGATGGTGATCCCGGGCCTCTGCTGGGCTCTCCTGGTCTTCTCCGGTCCTCCGCTGTCTTCTCTGGTCTTCTTCTGTCTTCTCCGGTCCTCTTCTGTCTTCCGCAAGGCCTTACTGGGCCTGCGTAACGACGTCATTACGCCGCTGCGTACGCCATTCCTATTGGATGGCGTGCGCAGCAGCATATTGACATCATCGGAGAGGGCCGAGAAGACACCGGAAGACCAGCGCTGGACCCAGAGGGTACCCCGGAGCATCGTGGAGGGGTAAGTAATACTTACCGCACCACACGGGGAACATTAAGCTGCTATCCGGCAGCAGCTTAAGCATTTGGCACTGCCGGATAGCACTTAATGCGATGGCCCCGATATAAAAAAGCATCGTATGTCGATGCTGACATCGACATGCGATGGCCTCTGAGAGGCCATCGTATGTCGATTTCATCATATGTCGGGGGCATCGTAGGTCGGGGGGTCACTGTACAGGCTGTACACTTACTACTTTACATTGTAGCAGAGGGTCATTTCTTCAACATTGTCACATGGAAAGATAAAATAAAATATTTATAAAAATGTGAGGGGTAGACACACTTATGGAGATACTGCAATTGTGTGATAGTTTCAAACACATTGTTGTCATAATCAAAGAAGAGATATGCTGGCCTTGATTTGACAATAAAAGAAAAGGTCTCCAGGATTATGTGACATAAATAGGTGTACAACAAAACTGCATCACGGCCATGGTTCTGTGCAGACACAGGGGTAACTTTAGAAAAGGTATGCATATATTGCAGACACAATACACAGACTATAAAGTAGGATAAATGATGAAAGAAGAGATGTAGTTACGTTTTCTTTCACCTGTGTTCATTGCACACTTATTGTTTTGCTACAAACCTGCTCAAGAAATATAAAATCTCTGGCTAAAATCTACTCTTCTGCAGAAAACTCCAAGCAACAGAAACCTCCGTTTGTCAACAGAAAATTAACCTTCTATGTCAATTCCAGTGAAATGCTCTGAAAACAGTCTCATCACCTATTGCTTTCGAGACAATCAAAAATGATCTGAGCAGTAGGGTTGAAGACCCATTAATTCACTATCTCTTTCTATGTTTTGCAAGGCAATCAATTAATATGTGTCAGGTACCTGGAGACCGTAACTGATTTTTATTGGTTTCTGTGTCTAACATATTGTAGAAATCCCTTTAACTGCATATTTGTTATTCTTGCATTTATGCCACATTAAATACAACAGGATTTTAATCAAGGATTAAGGATGCTTTTTGCACACATATGAATGGTTGTTGTATCTATTAAATAGAGATTTCCAAACTAAACACTTAAGTCATATGAACATATATTTATTATTATTTAAATTTATTTCAGTTTTATATATCAAAAAACATTTTATATGTTGTTACTAGAGATGGGTGAATCGAATCAGCCGAATTCGTTCCGAATTTCATGAAAAATTTGTTTTGGATTCTAAATAATGAATTTCTTCATTAGCAATCCAAAAAAGGGATGGAGATACCTTTTTTATTAAAAATTTTGTTGTAGAGTACCATTAAAAAAATAAATAAATAAAAAGATACAGTAGTGATGGAAAAACTTGTATTTAACTAAATTAATATTTTTTATAACAAAATTTTCATACATTTTTAATTAAACAGGGATCAATTTATGTGGGCGGGCAGGGAACAAAAAATTTAGCCGACAATAATAAAAATGTAAAAAGGGGCCATTTAAATGTAAAAATAATATATTTTCAAAATGTATTTTGTTAAACTTTAAATAGTAATGTATTTTAATAATGTGTTTACTAAAGTGTGTGTTTTTAACTTTTTTTCTAAATAGTTTTTAAATTTTCTTAGGTAGTACTAGTACTCCCAGCATGGAACAGACTGTCCAATGATGGAAGTAGTAGTATCTGTAATAATAGTCACTCCTGACACCTGCTGCGATCCTCCTAAATAATGTATAGATGCGGGCGCTTGTATCTCTGCAATAGATAGGACGATGGAATCGAGTGTCAGGAGTGACACCCGCTGTGATCTGTCCTTAACTGCAGGTACTACTGCTCCCAACATGGAGCACACTCTGCTCCATGCTGGGAGCTGTAGTACCTGCATTATAGACAGATTGCAACAGGTTTCACTCCTGACACCAGATGCGATTGTCCTATTTATTGCAGAGATGCGAGTGCAGGAGAAAGCCGCCCCCATCTATACATTATACAGGACGATTGCAGCAGGTGTCAGGAGTGACACCCGGGGCGATCTGTCTATTAGTACAGGTACTACTACTATTATAGCCTGGAAATAGCCGTTTTTAACATCGATTCGCCAGCAAATTTATTTGGATCTAATCAAAAAAAAATTGAAAAATTCGCTCATCTCTAGTTATTACTGAAGAAAAATAAAGACCTTTTTAATATGGTAGTTTACATTTTTTTGATTATTTAATAAAGAAAATGGTTCCTGAAAATCCCATTACTGGGACATTAACCTTTCCTGTAGCAGCATCAGGCTTGTCCATGAGTCAAGGACAAGAGATGACTTATGGAAAAGGAAGGGACACACCCCCTTCCCCTGAGAGGATTTCTAACACTATGAGCTAATGAAAAGAGGTCTTTTTATTAATAATAAATATAGGTGATAGCGGCATAAAAATACATGGTCAGGATCAGGTACTGAGTAACATAATTTTAAATTTTTTTTGTGTGGCATATGACAGGTACTCTTTAACTTTCTAAGGGTTTGTTGATAGGTGGTGACCCCTAAGATTTATGCAGGAACTCCTTTTTGGATTTATGTCCATATACTGCATACAAATTATTTCTGCAAGCACTGAGACTGAATGAAGAGTATGAGAATGTGCTAAAGCAGCACTCTGAGACAGTGATCCCTACGTGCAGAACTTCAAGCAAGTCTGCCACAAATCTGCTCTTACAGTACAATGGGATGAGGAAAAAGAAGGTTGACAATGCACATAGAGGACAATATGTAGAAGGAATCAGGTGCAACTCCTGAGGCATATAATATAGAAACCTTAAATGAGGCAATGTCTGTTGGGGGAAATCTTAGGTGGATTAAATTATAGTGATTGGAAGTGATTTTTCCATAATCTCTGATGAGCTAAATAAAATGAAAGGAAGGATCTGTGAGGCTGAAAAGCAGATTTTTGAGGTGAAGGATAGGGTAAACTGAGCCCTAAAGGAGTTAAAGAACATAAAATCTAAAAATAATATTATGAGTTAAAGGCTGGTGGAAATGGAGGAAAGAAGCCTCAGAACGAACACAAGAATAAATAGATTTCCAGAGGCAATAGTGAGAAAAAATAGTTTAGTATATATACTGAATTATGACTGTAGACAATCCTGTCAAAGAGATGATATCTATCTGATGTTGTCAGTATCGAGTAAGTGCACAGGACTTCATTCCAGTCCCAGGGGGGGTTTGTTTGGTGATATTATGTGAATGAAAGGGGCCTTCAAAGCCAATGAGGTTGAACTTCAGGAGTCGGTGAAAGTGCTAAAAAGGCATAAAGGGTAGGGACAGGCTGGGGTTATATTAAGCCATGGCATTTGAAAGCAAAAACACCCAATTGTTGTGTGGAAAAAATAAGATGTTTTTCTACTTGTATGTTATGACTGATTGGGTCAAATATGACAAATACAGGATACAACCTGATGTAAACTGCATTCTGCTATATATATAGAAAAAGTGGAGTGACACCATGTGGATGTTCAGGCACTCTACAGGACAATTTTGATTGTGTTTGATAGGAAGCAGGGCTGTATCTGTAATAGAGATCTCAAAGGTCTCTATTGAACACAGTTAAAGAATGATCAATTCCATGACATGCCCCCAACAAACAAACACACACACACATACACACACACACACACACCTTCTACAATATACCCTTGGCTGGCATCTGAAGCAATTAGAATATATTGTAATTCTAAAAAGATTGGAAGTCCCCTTTATTTCTGATTAACAAGCTACTATACCAAGGTAAACTATAAAAAATACAAAATAATGCAATGCATGCCATTAATTGTAGGCCCCTAAATAGCCAGTTGTGGTTTCATAAAAACGTACAAAAAAAAAATGCAGCGTGGCAACTCTGAAATGTGTATCTCTATAGATGGCAAAGCATTTCTAAGCACAAAGTCTTGGGTCCAGAAATTTCATAGTGTGAATGGTGCAGCAGAATCCCACTAAAAACTATGGGAGGCTGATGTATCATATTTTCCGCAGCAGAACTCTAGAGAGGAATTCTGCTCGAAAAATACGTAGTGTGAATGCGCCCTTACTGTCATTATAAAAAATCTTTAAAAAAGCCATGAAGACTTGTCAAAAGTTATGATTGATCAGGGTCTCACTAATTACAGCCTGGTGAAGTGCATGTTAAAGAGGTATTCCAGGCCAAAACATTTTTTATATATCAACTGGCTCGGGAAAGTTAAACAGATTTGTAAATTACTTCTGTTAAAAAAATCTTAATCCTTCCAATAGTTATTAGCTTCTGAAGTTGAGTTTTTGTTTTCTGTCTAACTGCTCTCTGATGACTCACGTCCCGGGAGCTGTGCAGTTCCTATGGGGATATTCTCCCATCATGCACAGCTCCCGGGACATGACATCATCATTGAGCAGTTAGACAGAAAACTTCAGAAGCTAATAACTATTGGAAGGATTAAGATTTTTTTAATAGAAGTAATTTACAAATCTGTTTAACTTTCCAGAGCTAGTTGATATATATATATATATATATATATATATATATATATATATATAAGGTTTTGCCTGGAATACCCCTTTAACACACCTCCCTGGCTCAATCTGTCATGTTGCAAGTGATGGGCTCCGTAGACTAAAATGGAGCCTATTTCCTGCATTGAGTGTCAAACCAGGGAGTAAAGCAAGCTGCTGTGTGCTTCACCTGGCTCTATCTAGTGATCGGTGGGGACACTGAGATCCCAACCATTTAAAACTTTTAAAATGTCTGCATGACATGGCAATTTTTTTTATAATAACAGTAACACTTTTAAGCAATGTGCATATGTAAACACATTGAAGGGGGTAAATTGTGTGTTCTCCCTTGCAGGAAATGTATTGTTTTAAATTGACATCCGAGATACTACTCAATGACACTTTTAATTGTTTTGACTTTGCATTTATGTGATTGTATAGTGTGTGCACATCTGGCAAATCTGTTTTATTGCACGGTTACTGTGTGTTTGGGCCATTATAGCTACTGTGCATTTTTCAAACAATTTTGGTGCAATTTAATGCAGTTCAGTGCAATGTGCCACATATTATGGCCCCTCTACACCTCACATCAATTTTTAGAAATGTTTTAGTGCAAAAAGTTTGGAAGAATTGTAGGCCTACAGCATTTAGGCCCCTTTTTTGGCCACAACTTGATCGCACTGAAAATCACCAAAGCTAAAGCTGTTGCTTCATTAAAGGGGTACTCCGGTGCTCCAGTGTTCTGAACAAAATGTTTAGAATGCTATGAACCGGAGACTGTGATCGTGACATCACACCACGCCCCCTACATTCATGTCTATGGGAGGGGGCATGTCAGTTGACACCCCCCCTCCATAGACTTGAATGGAGGGGGCATGGCCATGACATCACGACCACTGCCGCACGTTTGCTTAAAACGCCGGGTGATGCAGGAGATTGTGGGGGCCTATGATGTCTAGTAGTGAAGTACCCCTTTAAGACAAAGCAGTGAGATTTACCACTATAACAATATATTAAACAATTAAGTAAACTTTTTGTATTTATTGTATTTAGTTTTTTTGTTTTGTTGTACATTCTCCTACAGATAAAAATTATGTCATCCAAATCGTCGACCTGTTCAATTCTATCACTAAACAGAAGGAATAAAGAGAATCATTCACTGTGAAAGATAGCCCTGATATAATATAATGTGCAGATAGCTGAAGAGACATAGATTTCAACAATATCATTATTATCTCTGAACTTACTTTCATTCCCCCTCAGTAAGTCCACAAAGGTCCCATTTAATGTATGCCAACCAGGACTGCTCTTTATCTGTTAGCAAACACAGAATATACTGTTTTGCAGGTGCACAGCTTTTTTGCTTCCAGCAATAGCTTAAAGGGGTATTCCAGGATTTTTTTTTTTGACTATGCTACCGGGCTGTAAAGTTAGTGTAGTTCATAATATAGTGTCTGTACCTGTGTGTGATGGTTTTCTCACAATTCTTATGTGATTTGCACCCCAATATTTATTTTTAACAGCATACAAAATTACTGTTGTCTCAGATTTTTCCCAGGTTGCAATGCGGCCGAGAACTAACTCACTAGTCAGCTGATGACAGGGAGTCTGTCTGCTTCAGTGGGTGGAGCAATCGCTTGGTGGGAGAGAGATCAATCTGCAACTAGTGCAACAGCTGTAGGCATCCTGATTGAAAACCACAGGTCTTTTGAATGGATGCATCTCATTTATGTTTCAATGGGTGGGGTGGATGATATGTGGGAGAGAGGAAAATAGAACCGTTAGATTTGTAGTAAAAAAAAAAAGAAAACTCAAACAGGAAATACCAGTTCACAAAAAGCTAGCCACAGTATTATGGTAATCTCACAGCATAGCCATTTAGCCACAAGACAAGTGCAGATCCTTCCTAAGCATGTCTATTACTGTCTGCCAGGTGCGTACTAAAATTACCTTATGGTGGACAACCCCTTTAAAGCGTTAGGGTCAGTAAATGGGAAATGTCTAGATCCCATGATGGGAGACTCGCTGTTATCATGGGTAATAGCCGGGTGAAGTGTGCAGCAGCATGATCTTCAATCCCCATTTTTACATCAAATCTAACTCACTGCATTAGTCTATGGTTTCAATTAGTGTTCCACAAGCATTCACCAGGTGTTTTGTTGGAATCCGGTTGGGAAGATGGCGACCGGATGTACTACAACCCTCTTCACCTCAGGGGTCCCAACATGTTAAAGCTGTGAGATCTACAGGGGCTTCCAGCCTCTAGTGACCCTAGAGGTTAGTAAATTTTTTTGTGGTGTCCCCTCGTGAGAGTTCCCATTAACCCCTTAAGGACTCAGACAATTTAATTTTTACGTTTTCATTTTTTCCTCCTTGCCTTCTAAAAATCATAACTCTTTTAAATTTTCATCCACAGACTAGTATGAGGGCTTGTTTTTTGCGCGACCAGTTGTCCTTTGTAATGACATTACTCATTATATCATAAAATGTATGGCGCAACCAAAAAACCCTATTTTTGTGGGGAAATTAAAACGAAAAACGCAATTTTGCTAATTTTGGAAGGTTTTGTTTTCACGTCGTACAATTTATGGTAAAAATTACATGTGTTCTTTATTCTGAGGGTCAATATGATTAAAATGATACCCATTATTACATACTTTTATATTATTGTTGCGCTTAAAAAAAATCACAAACTTTTTAACCAAATTAGTACGTTTATAATCCCTTTATTTTGATGACCTCTAACTTTTTTATTTTTCCGTATAAGTGGCGGTATGGGGGCTCATTTTTTGCGCCATGATCTGTACTTTTTTTTGATACCACATTTGCATATAAAAAACTTTTAATACATTTTTTATAATTTTTTTTTTATAAAATGTATTAAAAAAAGTAGGAATTTTGGACTTTTTTTTTTCGTTCACGCCGTTCACCTTACGGGATCATTAACATTTTATTTTAATAGTTCGGACATTTACGCACGTGGCGATACCAAATATGTCTATAAAAAATTTTTTTTACGCTTTTTGGGGGTAAAATAGGAAAAAACGGACGTTTTACTTTTTTATTGGGGGAGGGGATTTTTCACTTTTTTTTTACTTTTACTTTTACATTTTTTTACATTTTTTTTTACACTTGAATAGTCCCCATAGGGGACTATTCATAGCAATACCATGATTGCTAATACTGATCTGTTCTATGTATAGGACATAGAACAGATCAGTGTTATCGGCTATCTTCTGTTCTGGTCTGCTCGATCACAGACCAGAGCAGGAGACGTTGCTCCGATGCCCGCGGTTATGCACAGGACGTAAATGTACGTCCTGGTGCGTTAAGTACCACCTCACCAGGACGTACATTTACGTCCTGCGTCCTTAAGGGGTTAAGCGCATAAAGCTGTGTTTCCCAAACAGGGAGCCTCCAGCAGTTGGCAATGCTGGAAGTTGTAGTATTCCAACAGCTGGAGTCTCTACTCGGGAAACATTGCCGTAAAGGGTCTGTTCACTTTATACATTTTTAACATGCCTTTTTTTTTAAACAAAAAGGCATGCTAAAACATACAATGTAAACAGACCCTCACTCCTGTATTTAGCCTTTCCTCTAGTGACAACATCACTAAAGACGGAGCTACACAAACCAGGATGTGTTAGGACAGAGGTGGACAAGTAAACCTCTGCTCACTGTATACAGTTTACAGCCTTCTATATAAGTGGCTATATACTGTGACCCCCCCCCCCCCAAAAGGAGTTAACTAATGCTGCTAACTAGCATTAACTCTTTCTTTTGTGTTAAGTACAGTAAAGCAAAGATTTATACAGATCACTGCTTTCATGTATATTCTTTCTGGGAAAGAGATATACAGTGTAGAACTCCTGCCCAGCCTGAACTGTACTTACAGAAGTATAGCTGCAAGCACAATTCAATACCCCAAGGAGCAGAAACGTATGTCAGTATAGTACGGGAGTCCAGGCTTCTGTGTAGTATACATCGGTGTATCATCTACTGCTGTATACTATACAGCCAATGGAGGTAAGCAGTGATACTATGCATCACTACTCATCTCCTTACACTCCATTGGACGAGCACCCTGCATCTGACTCTGAAGTGTTACCGTGAAGAACTACAACAGGTTAAAAATGCTGCAAAAAGCAGTGGCCGTTTTTGTGGCCTTTTTTGTGTGTTGTTAGACTTGAAAAAAAAAAAAATGGAAACCTAGCCTTTATGGCTCAGTGCATAGCACTGTTGCCTTGCAGTGCCAGGGATTTGGGTTCAAATCCCACGAAGGAAAACATCTACAAAAGCGTTTGAATGCTCTTTCCATGTATGTGTGATTTTATCTGGGCACTCCAGTTTCCTCCCACATTCCAAAACATACTGATAGGTGAAATAAGTTGTGAGCCCGAAAAGGGGCAGGCACTGATTTAAGTGAAGTAAAATCACTGCAGAATATGTTGGAGTGATATATAAATAAGTAATTATTATCTCTTGTGTTATGTTTTGGTAACATACTAATATTTCTTATGTTTCTCTATTCGAGGTCTCTTGGTAGAAAGGGTTAACAGTTTTATTTCTTGCTGATATTTTGTATTTACAGCTCTCCTCTAATGAAGCAGAAATATTTATATCACGTTGTCATGTCATGTCCTTGCATTCCTAGAGAGAAATTGTTGGCTGAAATTCCAAATGTCCTTATCTCTACAAAAGCATACATTTAAGCCTACTGCGGCCTCATCTTCTGAGCAAGCAATATCTGTAAAGGGGTTAGATGCCTGCATGACATCCACACTCCAAGCATTCATTATAGGAACCCATATGCATCAAATGCAATTAACTTTCCATAATGTATCCTTTCTGTTTCACCGTGTATCCAGCATAAACACTGTATGAACAACTCGTTTCATTGAAATATGCAGATAGAACATCTGCAAGGAGCAGAGGGCACTAAAATATTTATTTATTACTTTAGAAAATGCTCATAATAGAAAACCAACTGAGAAAGTTTTTTTTATTTTTTTTTTGAAAGCTCAGTTTAGCCCGAAAAGCTGAAATAGTAAAATAAATAATTGTATAAAGACATATGCATGCTGTATGTGTCATTGCATTATATTTTATTGTAGTTTTAAATCTGCATAGTTCTTACATGCAGGACCAGTTAGAAGCCACTGGAGAATATTGACATTGCCACTGAGCTTTAAGTTAGATGCTTTCTCGTGGCCCTATTAGGCTGGCTTCACATTGCAGTTTTGGACTCTGTTTAAAGGAGTATTCCACTAGCCAGCATTCGGAACATTTTGTTCCGAATGCTGTGTGTGCGCTGCGGGGGTCGGCCACTCCCCCTCGTGAAGTCACACCCCCTGCTTAATGTGGCCACCACTCACCTTCCCATACACTTACATTGAGTGGTGTGTGGTGACGTCATGAGGGGACATGGCCGACCTCCGCAGCGCACGCACAGAGTTCGCCACGCACCCTCCCATAGACTTGTATTGAGTGGATGTGGTGTGACTCCTCATGTATACATTACGTAGAGGCTGTGACAGATGCCTAACAGTAGCATCCACAACCTTTAGGGCTTGTTCATATCTATAACACAGCAGTATGTCTAAAGATATGTTTCAATGGTACCTAAACCTATGCTGTGTGGTATACTCATAGTCCCCTGTATGATTGGCTACAATTTGTTTTGTAGTATAGAAAAGTTCTGAACAACACGTTTTTCCTACCACAAAAAATTATTAACGAACCTATACATTTTTTCCCCTCATAGAAATGTATAGTATCACAAGTGAGTCCACCCCTAACATTTTTGTAAATACTTTATTATATCACTTTTCATGTGACAGCACTGAAGAAAAAACACTCTGTTACAATGTAAAGTAGTGAGTGCACGGCCTTAATAACAGTTTTTATTGTTGTGTCCCCTTAAAATAACACAACACACAGCAAATAATGTCTAAACCTTGGCAACAAAATTTACTAAATGACTCTCCCATTACCATGCTTGACAGTAGAAAAGACACACTTACGTATTTGTACTCCTCACCTTTTTGTCGCGACACACGCTTTACACCACCTAAACCAAATAAGTTTATCTCTATTTTATCGGATCACTGGACATGGTTCCAGTAAGCCATGTCCTTAGTTAGTCCTCTTTAATTTGCTTAAGGGCTTTCTTGTGCTTCATCTTTAGACGACAGCCATGCATACCAATTTGATACAGTGTGCAGCATATCCAAGCACTGACAGGCATCCTTTCAACCTCTGCAGCAATGCTTACAGCATTCATATGCCTATTTCACAAAGACAACCTCAGCATATGACACAAAGCTCTCACACTCAACTTTTTTTTGTCAATCATGGCAAAGCCTGTTCTAAGCGGAATTTGTCCTGTGAAACCTCTGTATGGTCTTGTCCATCATGATGCGGCTCAGTTTCATCGTCTTGGCAATCTTCTTATAGCCTAGACCATCTTTATATAGAGGAATAATTTATTTTTCAGATCCTCAGAGAGTTCATTACCATAAGGTGTCATGTTGAATTTTAGAGTATTAGAGAGTGCGAGAGAGATAACATAACACCTGCTCCCCATTCACACCTGAGATCTTGTAACATTAATGAGTCACATGACACCGAGGAGGAAAAATGACAAATTAGTCCCAATTTGGAAATTTCCACTTAGGGGTGTACTCACTTTTGTTGCCATGGTTTAGACATTAATGGCTGTGTGTTGAGTTCTTTTGAGGGTACACAACTTTAAACACTTTTTTTTTTGCTGGTTTCACAGTTTTAAATATTATTTAAAAAAGCATACACTTTGCAAAACGTACACATCGTACAGATGTGAACACACCCTTAGGTTGGGTTGACACTGCTTAATATTCTGCTAGATATCTATGCGTACAATTCAATATAGGCCAATAATCTTACGTTGAGTGAATCCAACCTTAGACATATAGGATCCATTCAATTGATACATTGTGAGCTTTTTTCACGATATATCCATTATTATTATTATTATTATTATTATTAGTAGTAGTAGTAGTAGTAGTAGTAGTAGTAGTAGTAGTAGTAGTAGTAGTAGTAGTAGAAGAAGTAGTAGTAGTATAATTCTAATTCCTTCCTTAACATTTCTTATTCCTTTTGACTGCCATTCAGATTTGGGTCAAAACGGAACAAAAAACTGCCTAAATATTGCTATGTTTTACAGAAAAAACCTTTACCAAACCATCTTAAAGAATCAGTTAAATGGAGAAGTCATTAGATGTTATTAAAATGCTCATTACGGTATGTGATGGATGCCATACATCTATCGCCCATAAATTATTTGGTGTCCGTTTCACAGATACATTTTTTTGGTCAATAAAATAGTTTAGACCACAATGTTATTCTATGCATTATTGTTTGTGGTATACTAAAATATATTGGGCAGACGAAGGCCAAAAAGAACAGTCTTTCAGCCTTCTTTCTGACTAATGGACCCCCTATGGAAATGTTTAGCATGTACATGTTGGTAAAAGACACATTGTGAAAACAGCCATATCCAAAATCTACCTTTTTCTTCATTCCTTTCCAATTCAATTTGTAACCCTGGATTTTCAAGTGCCCTTCATAAGCTTTACTACCATGGTTAAATCACTTTGTTTACCATCTTAAGCTGCATTACATGAATGTATTGTTTCTTCTCTGAACTAAAAGATAAATACATCCCCCAATATGTCATTCTTCATGGGATATGTTTACTTAAATAAGATAAATACATCCATAATATTTGATTGATGACTTTCACCATCATCTGTGGTTCACATAGCTATCTCCTACAAGTAAAAGTAATATAAAAGCCCTTTCATTGGTCAGGTAGATAATTTTGATTGTCCCAATGGGCACAGAGACCAAAGTAAATGGCGCAAATGTTATGATTTGCTGTGCACTATATAACCAATGAAAAATAAAGTAATACATATTTATCTAATATTATTAGTGGACAAAATGGTGGAGCGTTCAATTCAAGCCGAAGTCAGAGGAGTCTGGCTGTGGCTTATCCCTTCCCTACTCATAGAGAATACAGTGGTCCCTCAAGTTACAATATTAAAGGGGTATTCCAGGCATAAACATTTTATCCCCTATCCAAAGGATAGGGGATAAGATGTCTCATCGCGGGGGGACCACCTCTGGGACCCCTGCCATCCCCCTGCAGCACCCACATTATATGCGGTAGCTGCATCTCTAGTTTCGGAAACCTCCGGGACTCTGGAAGTGATGCCACACCCCCTCCATTCATGTCTATGGGAGGGGGCATGATGGCCATCACACCCCCTCCCATAGACATGAATGGAGGGGGTGTGTCGTGACATCCCATCCCCAGTCCCGGAAATCGGGAGGTTTCCAAAACTGGAGACGCAGCTCCTGCAAAGAATGCGGGTGCTGCAGGGAGATACCGGGGATCCCAGCGGCGGGCCCCCCGCAATCAGACATCTTATCCCCTATACTTTGGATAGGGGATAAAATGTTTTTTGTTGAAATACCCCTTAATTGGTTCCAGGATGACCATTGTATGTTGAAACCATTGTATGTTGAGACCATAACTCTATGGAGTTACCTGGTAAATGTCATCCAAAAATAGGAAAAAAGTATGGATTAAACAAAAATGAGTAGATAACTAATACGGATAAAGCAAACCCTTAAGTATAAAAGTAAGAAAGATCTGCTGGAAGCTGTAAATCACTGTCTATGTAGAGGACAGGAGCTTCTTCAGGGTCCTGTACAATACACACAATGGGGGGCATGTATCAAAGATTTTACCCCTGTTTTGTGTGTATTATTTTGCACATTTTTTTGCGCACGTTTTGGTAGAGCATGTCCTCCAGATGTGGCTGAATCAGGGTACCTTGGAGTGACATCTATAGTATGTATGGATTTATTAACTGCGTACTTTTCCTTTACACAACAATTTTGCCGCAAGAGCTGTTTTTTTTAGCGCAAATATAAGCCATCTTGGACTTAACGTAGCAAGATGCTCTAAATCCTTGATTCTATTTTCCAAAGAGTGGATTGAGTAGATTAATATATTTACCCGCAATTTATGAAGCTCATTGCGCTTGATTGATAAATTTAGCGCTTCTGCACATAATTTAGAGTTCGGGAAAAGGGGTAAAAAATGCTTCTACCATACACAAATAATGATACATGTCCCCCAATGTCCTGAAAAAGTAAAATGGAGCCGCCCTTACTTGGTATCCAAAGGAGCAGCTAACCCTGGCACAGGTAAAGAGTTGTACTGAACATGTAATACCTCCCTGTACTTTAGGAGGCGCTACCAGACAGGAATTTAGTGCATACACTTCAGTAATACAGGTGTTTTACCAGTGAATCAGATCTGGACTGTCCGTAGCATTGTATGTTAAATATGGTTTCAAGTTACAATGGTCCAGAAAAGACTGAAACTATTGTATGTTGAGGCCATTGTACGTTGAGGGATGACTGTATTGGAGTGTGTCAAACACATGTTCACACACCTGCAAAATATGTAACAAGGCCCCATTTCTACCATGTGTCATCTATACTACTGGTGTCTTCTTATGGGTCATCTATACTACTGGTGTCTTCTTATGGGGCAAAGGTGCCTTGGGACACTCCCAGTCACGGGGCTTCGGTGCAACTGCTACCTCTTCACCCCCTTCACCCCCTATAGTCACGGTCCTGACTAAGGTCACAAGTTCAAAGATTAAACAATAACTCAGAGATAAAAACTTGTGTGATGTGTGTTTGACATATATTTAATGGGGGTTATTCCTTTGTCTACTTTTTTACTTTAAAACAATGAAATTATTTCTGCACTTGGGATGTGGGATGTCCGATTTATCAAAAACCTTTTCACTGAAATGTTTGCAGTTTCTGTTTCCGTGACCTTCAACTGTCGCAGAATATATTTTTTTCACCCCACAGCTATCGAACCTTATCATCTCCCTCCTCTATTTCTGCAGTTCGTGTTCCTTTACACTGCGGACAATTTTTCATTAAAGCTGACCTTTAAGGGGACACTGTCACCAAACAATATTTTACTGATTTAAGGTAAGCTAGTATGGGGGTTTTCTGAAATATTTTTTTTCTTCAATTTCTTTAAGTTATATTAATAATTTTGTATTATTCATCCTTGAATCCATCAACTTCAATTTTTCAAATGTGAAGGTGTGGGGGTGTGGCAAACATTAAACTGTAAAGAATTTCCCCAGAAAAACAATGATGTTAACATAACTTTATTCATTCTAATGTCAAAACGGTGATTTTTCTTCTGGCTGGTGATGTAAATGATGACATTATCCCAAGTAAGGCTGGGTTCACACTACGATTTGTAACTACGGTTCCCGTAGGAGGGGGGCGGGGCTTAATCGCGGAGCCCGCACTCAGCCGTATAGGGGAACCGTGGTTAATGCATGTCTATGTCTATGAGCCGACCGGAGTGAACCGCAGCCTCCGGTCGGCTGCTTTTTCGGCCGTATGCGGTTTCCCGACCGCAGGCAAAAACGTGGTCGACCACAGTTTTGACTCCAGTTTAAAAACTGTACTGCAACCGCATACGTTTTTTTTTAACATGGACGTCAATGGGAAACGCACATGTATACGGTTCCTTATGGGAAACCGTATACGTATTTTACTTTGCACATGCGCATTTGCATCCTAAAGTCGCCACCCAACACCCCTCCCATTAAAAATGGAAAAAATTTCAAAATCGTATGTTTTTTTAAAATAAAAATGGACAAAACTCTATGCACTTTTAAAAACAGTACACAGTTTAAAAACACATACAGTTTACGTTTTCCCATACTGTTCCATCCGTTTTTTTCCCATACGGTTTTCTTTAGAAAAACAAATTGAAAACAGTTTGGCAAAAACGTGATGTGAACCCATCCTTAGCAGCTTTCCCAGAAGTAGACTGATCATAGGGGACCAATCGAATGGCAACCACATTCTCTCGATTGAACCTGTTTGGGTTTGTAGGATCATGTACTGTAAAGGTGTTAGTTTACTTTGTGAATGTACAAAAATAAGAATTATTGGTGCTGCTAGCTTTCAGTTACTTTGGTGAAAGTTTATCAGGAAAGGTAGTCTGAACACTCAAACATGGGGGACAGCATATTAAACACTTTGGGGGAGATTTCTCAAAACCTGAGGAAAAGTTGCTGAGTTGCCCATAGCAACCAATCAGATTGTTTCTTTCATTTTTGAAAAGGCCTCTGAAAATGAAATCTCCCCAATTCTGTAGACCTGGTGACATTTTCCACAAGTTTAAAGCATGTCACACCTTTAAAATAAAGAAGTTGAATCCAAAATGTCTGCATTCAAGATGGCTCCCATGTTGGGGATATGGCAGGTTTCCCCCATCACCCAAAGTTTGTTTCCCCCATCACCCAAGAGTTCTGCAGTCAGAACTCTTGATAAAAGTTAACAATTTTATTTATACATCTTTAAAAGCAAAACTAGAAAGTTTAACTAAACATCTGGATGTCATGTGCAACACTACTATGTACGGTATATACTATATAGGTCCTGCATAGATTTTATTTTTATGTAATTCCTCCGTGTATGAGGATATGTCATCGAGTTAAGATGACATTAGGTTTATCTATTTATATAGCACCAACATATTCCAAAGTGCTTTCACAAAACTCAAATCTGTGCCTGTCCCCTTTGGTCCCTGCAATCTGAATTTACAGTATGTTTTTGGAAGGAAATGGGAGAAAACCCAGCAAACACATGAAGAACATACACATACAGCTCCAATGCTGCAAGGCAACAGTGCTATCCACAGAACCACTGTGCTACCTATTACCTGTGGCTGTATGTAAATTAACAGAAACAGATTTTATATCACTTTACGCTTGGTCAAATAGCCTCTGAAATTGTTTTTGTACATACATAGTCTTTATTTCAGCTGTAGTATAGAGATGAGCGAATTTTTAGCAAATTTTTTCGAAAAAAAAGAACAGTACGGTCCAAATTTTATTCACAGAGAATCACTATTAACCCCTTAAGAACCAAGCCCATTTTTACCTTAAGGACCAGGTCAATTTTATTTTTGTGTTCCTCCTCGCCTTCTAAAATCCATAACTCTTTTATATTTCCATCTACAGACCCATAAGAGGGCTTGTTTTTTGCATGACCAATTGTACTTTGTAATAAAATCTCTCATTTTACCATAAAATGTACGGCGAACCCCCCCAAAAAAAATTTTTTAGGTAGGAAATTTAAATGAAAATGACATGTGTTCTTTATTCTGTGGGACAATATGATTAAAAGGATACCCATAGCTAGATACTTTTATATTTTTGTACCGCTTAAAAAAAATCAAAAACTTTTTGTACAAAATCAGTAACCTAAAATCGACCTGTTTTGACCACCTATAACTTTTTCATTTTTCCATATATAGGGCGGTATGAGGGATCATTTTTTTTGCGCCATTATCTTTTCCTTTTTTTAGATACTATACTTGCATATATAAAACTTTTAGATAATTTTTAATAATTTTTTTTTAAATAAAAAAGCTGCATTTTTGGACTTTTTTATTTTTTACGTTTACGCCATTCACCGTACGACATCATTAACATTATATTTTGATATTTCAGACATTTTTACACATGCGGCGATGCCAAATATGTTTATTAACCCCTTAAGGACCAAGGACGTATGAGTATGTCCTTGGTCCCGCTCCCATGCTATAACGCGGGGTCCCACGGTGACCCCGCATCATATCGCGGTGGGCCTGGCGTCATAGTGAAGCCGGGACCCGCCGCTAATAGCGCGCGGCACTGATCGCGGTGCCGCGTGCTATTAACCCTTTAGTGAAAGTGAAGGTAAAAAGTGGCGGTTAGCTCAGGGAGCTGTTCGGGATCGCTGCGGTGAAATCGCAGCATCCCGAACCGCTGTGCTACAGGAGGAAGGTCTGTTACCTTCCTTCCTGCAGTCCGATCGCCGATTGAATGCTTCAAGCCTGAGATCCAGGCTTGAGCAATCAATCGCCGAAAACCCTGATCTATGCATCCCTATGGAGATGCATTGAACACTGTTAAAGATCAGTAAATGTAATGTTATAGCCCCCTATGGGGGCTATAATATTGCAAAAGAAAAGTGTAAAAAAAATCATTAACCCTTTGAATTATCCCTTCCCCTAATAAAAGTTTGAATCACCTGGCATTTCCAATAATAAAAAAAAAACAGTGTAAATAAAAACAAAAATAAACATATGTTGTATCGACACATGCGGAAATGTCTGAATTAAAAAAATATACCGCTAATTAAACCGCACGGTCAATGGCATACGCGCAAAATAATTCCAAAGTCCAAAATAGCGTATTTTTGGTCACTTTTTATATCATGAAAAGATGAATAAAAAGCGATCAAAAATGGTACCGACAAAAATTTCAGATCACGGTGCAAAAAATGAACCCTCATAGCGCCCTGAACACGGAAAAATAAAAAAGTTATAGGGGTCAGAAGATGACAATTTTAAACGAATAAATTTTTCTTCATGTAGTTATGATTTTTTTTTGAAGTAGTACAAAATCAAACCTATACAAGTAGGGTATCATTTTAACCGTATGGACCTAGAGAATAAAGATAAGGTGTCATTTTTATCAAAAAATTTATTACGTAGAAACAGAAGCCTCCAAAAGTTACAAAATGGCTGTATTTTTTCAATTTTGTAGCACATTGATTTTTTTTGCAATTTCGCAGTAGATTTTTGGGTTAAATGACTGATATCATTACAAAGTAGAATTGGTGGCGCCAAAAATAAGCCATAATACAGATTTTTAGGTGCAAAATTTAAAGAGTTATGATTTTTTAAAGGTAAGGAGGAAAAAACGAAAGAGCAAAAACCGAAAAACGCCCGGTCCTTAAGGGGTTAAAAAAAAATTACGCTTTTTCTACTTTTTTTTTATTTTTACATTTTTCACCTTTTTTTTTACACTTTTTATGTCCCCATAGGGTACTATCTATGGCAATCCTTTGATTGCTAATACTGTGCAGTGCTATGTGTAGGACACAGCACTGCTCAGTATTATCAGTGATCTTCTGCTCTGGTCTGCTTGATCTGGATGATGGGATCGCCGCGGCAGCGCTGCGGGCGATCCGATCATCCATTCAAAGTACCGCAATGCCGCAGATGCCGTGATCTGTATTGATCACGGCATCTGAGGGGTTAATGGCGGACATCCGCACGATCGCGGATGTCGGCCATTACAGGCGGGTCCCTGGCTGCTGCTAGCAGCCGGGACTTACTGTGTATGACGTGGGCATCGTTCCGATGCTCGCGGTCATACACAGGACATAAATGTATGTCCTGGTGCGGGAAATCCCGCCAAACCATGACGTAGATTTACGTCTGTGGCCGTTAAGGGGTTAAAATGACTATTTCTGGGCTACAGAGAGCTTCAATAGTGGTGTAGAACACTTTGCCTTGTCGTAACACACATAAGTAGTGTGCTGTGTTAGTGAAATAATACTGTTATTCAGTATGACATGCAGATTACAGGCATCGCTAGTAGAATCACAGCTACAGAGCATCTGGACGTGGCAGCAGGGTTGGGAGACCATATGGCATCACAATTGAAAAGATTAAAGAGATTTTTTAATGTAATTTTTATTTTATTTAATTAGAATTTATTTTCATTTTTTAAAATCCTTTTTCGAGGACCCATTCTGCTGAGCATCGAGCTGGCGGTCTGCCGCGAGGCGAGCTACCACCTGTTCCAGCCCCTGGCTCTCAGCACCCCCCTCCGACTGTAAAACTGCAAATGTTTCATTTAATCGGTTATGGTTCATTGTTATCCCTCCAACCTGTTTCATTGGATGTTTGTGGTAATTACACAGGTAATATATTACGATGACCATAGGGCCTCACAATTGAAAAAATTAAAGATATTTTGTAAAATTTTAATTGAAGATTTTATATAGATTAAACATTTTTAAAGTTTCATTTAATATGCCAACAGCATGAGGAGACCATATGGTGGCACAATGACATAGCCTGGAGGTGGTAGCATCAGCATGAGGAGACCATATGGCAGCACAAAGAAAGAGCCTGGAGGTGGCAGCATCAGCATGAGGAGAGCATATGCGGCACAATGACAGAGCCTGGAGGTGGCAGCAGCAGCAAAATATATAAAGGACACCATGTAGGTGTATGTACAGTTTAAACTTATGAGAGGTGGACAATATGCTCCGCTTAAAACTGTATTAGGCTACAAAAACAAAGGTGTAGCTTTGGCTGGCCATTCACAGTAACTAGCCCAAAATTAGTTTTACAGGGGAAAAAAATGTACACCACCTATGTACGCACAGGTTGCACTTATGTGAGGTGGACAATACGCTCCGCTTAAAACTGTATTAGGCTACAAAAACAAGGGTGTAGCTTTGACTGGCCTTTCACAGTAACTACGTCCAAATTAGTTTTACAGGGAAAAAATTTTTTTTCACTTATATGAGGACAATAAGCTCCATTACGCAACCTGTATTAGGCACTGTAATCAGGTGACTATGGCTTTTCGTGCTCACTCTAACTGGCCACTGTTAGCTTTACAGTTGTTGTACACCCAACTGCAGCAGTACAGAATCGCTGTGTAGTACAGCCCAGTACAGTATTATTGGGCACTAATAACAGTTGGCTTTTAGCGCTCTGCCTAACTGGCCCCTATAAGCTTTAGAGTTGCTGTACACCACACTGCAGCAGTAGAGTTTCTGTTTATTACACCCAAAAGTGTACTTTCTCTCTCTCTCTCTCCCTTCCCTGTCAGTGCTTTTCTGCAGTGATTTTGGCTTGTGCTGAATCACTGCTGTCAAGCTGTTTTTCTGTGCAACAAACACACTGATCTATCTCTCTGAAACCTCTCTCTAAAATAAAATGCTGGAATACCTGGCCGCAAGATGGCTGCTAATTATATAGGGCTGTGACATCACAGGGGTGACTGGCTGCTGATAGGCTGCATGCTGAATGTGATTCAGGGCCATCCTGCCTACCTGCCTTCACAGAGTTCCTTGCCCCATGTCCTCACATGTCGATCTGCCATTTTAGATGCCCTGGAGCCTGGACCGTACCAAATGGAGTTTAATGAAGTGATTTGTGCAAGGCGATATTTGGATTTGTTGTGAATCAAATTTTTCCTGAAATTCGTTAAAGAATTCGGATTTGTCAGATTCAATTCGCTCATACCTAGTGTAGTACTATGAATATAAGCTGATGTTTAGGTCTCATGGTTGTTTTATGGTGGGGTAAGGGGATAGGAAGAATTTAAAGCTATTCTAAGTTCCCCAGGGCATAAAAGTATTAGAGGGAGACCTGAGCAGGTTACAACCCTTTGTTAGTTCACTATGCCCTGTCAGGAAGGGACTCTTAATCATAGGAAGCCCTTCAAAATGAATATGTCAATTGGATAAATATACATATGTTTTACTCATCAAGTTCACAACTCATACATTAAACAGAGTGTCAGGACTATTCCAACTGGCAGTAAGTGTCCTGGGAGCTTCCTTGAAAAATTACATTTAGACAAAAATAATTAAAATCAGATTGATGGAATTGGAGCAGAATGTGATTCAGCGTGGATAATATCCAAATCCTGTTTGTGAACAGAGATTAGATTATTACACTTTCAGAAGATGTATCCTTTTACAAATGCAAATTTATAAAAAGTAACATCCACATATTTTTTTTTTTTAACATTTTAAAGGGGTTTTCTGGCACCACCCAATTAATTTAAAATGAACTTGGGATGCACAGGGAAAAAAAAACATACTCACCTGCCCTAATCCTGATAGCTCAAGTACCTGCTGTGTCATTCACTGGGCACAGGGTGACCCACTTCAACTAAGGATTGGCTTCAACCTTTGCTGTGGAGCTGATGCTTCACAGGATGAAAGATGCAGTGAGCAGCGAGTACAGGGTGACGTTGGACTGGGAGTTGGGGGGAGCAGAGAAAGTGAGTAGTTTTTTTTTTCTTTTTGTGCACATGGAGTCCTTTTTAAAACAATTGACAAGTGTGTGATACCAGAATACCCCTTTAATACATTTGATGTAAAGGTATACATATCTCATCAACTGTATAAGGTGATGTAATAAATTATTTAATACATAGACCGACTTTACTAATTACTGTATAAAATCCAATATGAAAATAGCGACTAAGGCAATAACACATCTAAACTGAGGAGTGTAGTGATTCTTTCTGTAAGAAAATCACAGATGGTGCTGTTTTTTTCCTTTTTTTTCCCCTCACTTTATTTTCTAACTAGTCTTTACAATCTGCCATAATTATCATAGCAGGAAGTATTTGCAGTATATTTTTATCATCATTGCTTTTTTCTCCCTTTTAGCCTTGATTATTTAATTATAAAGTCAAGCACTGAGTAAATAAATGCATGTTATTCTGCTTCAGGCAGATAATCACTGACAATACTAGGCAGACATAATACTGGATACATAACAAATTCTCTACAAGTTTATTTGCAGCTAGATGAAGCTATTTGAATCCCATACTATGTGAAATGATTGACAATTGCTATATTTTAGTCATATCTGTGCTGCAGACAACCTAGCATAATACACAGTGTTATGCACAAGTATGGGGCCCGTCAGAGATCAGTATATATTATGAAAGGAACAGACTTAATGATCCTCAGTATGATACCAAAATACATAAAATTTCCATTATCCAATTTTATGGAACATTTCATTGTGATATAGTTATTGTGTTTTCGATGTCTATACTAAAAAAATCACATTGTTCTATAGTGGGGAAAATAAATAAATTAAACAATAAAGAAAACTTTCCATTGTTGGAAACATTTTAGTCACTGAATTATTCTGTAAGAGAATCAAACATTGATATTGGGGACAGGGATACTATTTACAATAAGCCTTTATTATGAATATTTGTGGTAAAATGATCTGCTCATTCTCAGTTGTAGGATTTTATATGAAACTCCATAAGGACTCTCATAGCTGTGAAACAGGAATGGTGGATTGTTATATTTTCCCAAGGTACCTGTCATATCTCATCCGGGGACAGCTGGGCGAGATATGGGAAATCCACAAAGTAGTTCAAATCCCTGGTAAAACTTAGCTTACTAGGGGCTTTGGAAAGTCTTGCTATCAAGTCTGGATTTTTATGGGGTGAAAGGCAAATTTAAAGTGGACCACTGTAGGTTTTCAGTCTAACCCAGATCAGTACAGGTGCTGAAGACAGCTAGTCACTGAGCTTTATGACTAGGTGAGAGTTAGTCTGTAAGAGAGGCTGTGAGGAACCTACACCACTGATAATAGTTTGAATCCAGAGGTATGAAGCCTCAAAATGGGACACTGTAAGCTGTGTCAGGAACACATTTGTTGAATGGTGACTGGTAGTAAGCCACCTATATAGACAAGGACAATTTCTGTATAATAAGTGCTGGACAAGCAGGATTTCATATTAATATTCATATTTTTATTAATATTAATATTTTTTGCCTAAGTCTGAGGGCTGTATTTTTTGTTTGCTGAAAAAACAATGAGAAGCCCTGTTTAACTTCTGTGTCTGTGTCTCTGACTGCTATTTGGAGTTATTTGCCAGGTTTATAGGAGCTAACCTCTCACATACTACATAATATACATTGATAAACTATGATTATAAAAATACATCAAAGACAGGGAGATAATCTTTGGTATTCTCATAAGTCCAATATATGGTAGAAGATTCAATTCAGGATATATGTTAAGCCAAACAAGTATTTCGTTCACCAGACACACACACAATAACTTAATGGGGTATTCCTGGATCTTTTTTTATTTGGCTATGCTACAGGGGCTTTAAAGTTAGTGTAATTAATAATATACGGTCTGTACCTGTGTATAATGGTGATCTCACAATTCTTATGTGATGTTCTCAAATGTTTATTTTTAAAGGTATCACAGGGAAATATAGAAAAATTCAGCTCACCGTTGTAGTTCTCAGACCCAGATCATGTATATGGTAACACACCTCTCCAGTTGGAAGACTCGGAGTGAGGCAAGGGCCGTGTTCCCAGGTGCGGCAATTAGGCAGAGGAGAAAGTAGCATCCGACTCCCAAACTGGATAAAATACTGGCTTTATTGAAAAATATTAAAAACCAAACTGGAACATAATATGGATAAGAACAAACGAAACGCAACCAACGCGTTTCGACCTGTTAACAAGTCTTAATCATGGTAAGTATAATGGACAAAAGATGCATCTTAAATACTGTGGTAACCGGTGACATCACATAAGGTTTCTGGAAAATGTGGAGCTGGGAGAATGGAGAAAACCCGTAATGGAGTGAACAACTGAAATAAGTAGTAAATTAGACAAAAACTATATCTTATTCAAGTGATTAATATATATAACTTAAGTCATGTCTGTAATTAAGTCCAGACGGGAAGCGCGTGTCTAAACACAGTATCCAAAAAGCCTCTCGTCTGAACACGGCTTTACTCCAATCTCCACCTCTTCTGGGCGAACGTACTCTTTCTATACCTGTCACTGAAATGTTCGGAACAATACCTGCATGACGATCAATAATGTGTTTAGTGAAACCTGACACAGATCTACTGCCGATTTTGTTACTGTCGGGTATGTGTAAGTGTTCTTTGATCCTAACTTTAAGTTTTCTGCTCGTACATCCTATGTATTGAAGGTTACAGGGTATGCAAATGATGGTATAAACATCAGGTTACAGGGTATGCGTTTCGTTTGTTCTTATCCATATTATGTTCCAGTTTGGTTTTTAATATTTTTCAATAAAGCCAGTATTTTATCCAGTTTGGGAGCCGGATGCTACTTTCTCCTCTGCCTTATTTTTAAAGGGGTACTCCGGTGAAAAGCTTTTTTCTTTTAAATCAACTGGTGGCAGAAAGTTAAACATATTTGTAAATTACTTCTATTAAAAAATCGTAATCCTTCTAGTACTTATTAGCTGCTGAATGCTACAGAGGAAATTCCTTTCTTTTTGGAACACTGATGACATCACGAGCACAGTGCTCTCTGCTGACATCTCTGTCCATTTTACCAACCATGCATAGCAGATATATGCTAAGGGCAGCATGGTGGCTAGCACTGCTGCCTTGCAGTGCTGGGGACTTGGGTTCAAATCCCACTAAGGACAAAAAAGAAGGTGTTATTATTATTATAACGTCAGCAGAGAGAACTGTGCTCGTGATGTCATCAGAGAGCATTCCAAAAAGAAAATAATTTCCTCTGTAGTATTCAGCAGCTAATAAGTACAGGAAGGATTAAGACTTTTTAATAGAAGTAATTTACAAATATGTTTAACTTTCTGCCAACAGTTGATTTAAAAGAAAAAAGGTTTTCACTGGAGTACCCCTTTAACAGCATACAAAATGAGTGTTGTCTCAGGTTTTCCCAGATTGCAATGCAGCCCAAAGACATTACATCACTAGTCAGGTGTTCAAAGGAGCCTGTCTGCTTTAAGGGGTGAAGCGACCGCTGGGTGGGAGGGAGATCATTCTGCAGTGAATTGTAGTTTTGCAACAGCTGGAGGCACCCTGGTTAGGCACTCTATTGATTACAGCAGGTCTGCACACCTGTGGTTCAATGGGTGGGGTGGCTGATGTGTGGGAGGAAGAAAATATACCTCACATTTACAAACAAGAAATTCTGGGACATGTAGTTGGAAAAAGGAACTCCAACAGGAAATAGCCATTTCACAAAAATAAATCAGCAGTGTTATAGTGGAAAGAAAACATAGCCATTTAGCCCCAAGACAATCAAGGATCCTTGCATGTCCACTACTGTCTGGCAGGTAAGTACTAAAAACACCTTGTGGTGGATAACCCCTTTAGGCAAACATAAAGGTGAAACTGGGAATGGAATGCCCAGACCTGCAGTCCTGAGTAGGATAGTGCAGTCATATGAGCCAATGCCAAAAAAAGAGGGCCCCTTTTAGTTACTAAAATGAGCTTTACCATTTTTATATGTCACCTCAGTATGCATAACACATTTGTTTATCAATCTATCTATCTATGTTTATAAATCTATCTAGTCTTTCCACTATCTATGTATCTAAACAGAGAGGAAACAGTAGTGTTAACATTTGGTAGAAAAATGTAGTGGAAAATTCACACTTCAGCATCTCAGCTCTATCACTGAGCCAATTTCAGGTTCTGTGATAGAGCTGAAATGTGACTTATATGCACTGTGGATCAAGGTCCTAACTGCTGGCCCCACAACATATGTAAGTGCTATTCTATCTATCTATCTATCTAACTATCTCTCCTATTGATTTGAGTTCATATACTGTGCAGATACCATGCAAGGGTAAGGAGGGGTGGGAGTGGGAGGAAGCACACATGCTACATTTCAGCACCACCTCTATGACACTTGAGCTTGGAAGGAAAACATAGCTTTGTAACATTGCAAACAGCCTTCAGCTAAGAAACAGATTTCATTTGTTTAATATTCTATTAGCTATCTGTCCCTGTCTGCAGATCTTAGCATGATATAGAGCTGACAGATTCCCTTTAAAGGAAATCTTTCACATTAACAATGCTGTCCAATCTGAAAACATCATATTATAAAGCAGGAGTAGCTGAGCAGACTGATATATGTATTTTTGGGAATATATTTATTGGAACTTGTAGCTTAGGTATCCAGCAGGGGGTCCTCTGGACGCAGTATAAGCTTAAAATATGCAGAAGTTTAGATGAATAAGCTATCAGTTATACTGAATATTTTCCCCACAAACGTACTATATAGCTATAATATGCTGCTGATAGGTTGGACTGCATTTTCAACATGACGGGATTCCCTTTAAGGGAATTAAACAGTAAGGAGTAGGCAAAGCTAGCGTGGGTAGAGACTGCCGAAGAAAGTAAAACTAACACTATTTTTTTCCAATTATATTAATGTAAAGTGGTAAAAACTGAAGGTATTGGCATTTTAAAAAGCATTGAGGCAGGAATTATTGAGGGTGATGAGGAAAAACTGAATTTATTAAACATTTAGTTTTTTTCTACTGAATTCACGGAAGAAAATGAAATGTCAGGATAAATGCAGAGGGATAGAAAAATCTCCAATAAATGTCACCTTTCTAACCTTGGAAAAAGTTCAATGAGGCCTTAAAAGATTAAAAAACACAAAGCATCTGGTCCAGATGGCATCCTAAAAGAATTAAGCACAGGGATAGAATATTTCTAATGTTTAAGAACTCTTCGGTAGCAGGATTTGTTCCTCAGGATTGACGCATAGCAAATGTGGTGCCAATATTGAAAAAGGGGCCAAAAGGTTAACCAGTAAAACATTAGCATGTAAGTTTAACCTTTATTGTGGGTAGAATAATTGATAGCTTTTTAATAATGCAATTTTAAGGTATCTCAATGAAAATAACTAATAACACAGCATCAGCATACGTTTATGGGGAAAAAGACTTATCAGACTAATCTGATCAGCTTCTTCGAAGTGGTAAGTTGTAGGGTGAGTTGCTGGATGTCATATACATATTCATTGGTTAATACTGACCTGGAAAAGAGCTTTAGTTGACAGCAAACTGTAGTGCCAAGCAGCTGCTGCCAAGACAAATAAGATATGTATGACATGGGGTATGTAACTAGGGGCTTATAAATGGAATGGCCAGACTATTGTACCCACATAATCAAAATTAGGCTTATTTAGTAAGACAGATAAGGGGGTGACCTAAAAGCTATAATCTATTAATAGGACCGTTACTGTAACAAAGTGACGTAGTAACATTGTTAGTATATTCGAAAAAGACACATGTCCATCAACTTTCTGCATATTTCTGCATATTTATTAATGTTATTTTGTTCTAGGAATATATCTAACCCCATTTTGAAGCCCTCAACTTTTCCTACTGTTACCAGTTCCTGAGGTAGACTGTTTCATAAATTCCCAGTTCTTATGGTAGGTTCATAAGAAAGCGTGTTGCCCCTGGAGACTTAAATGGGTATTCCAGGCCAAAACTTTTTTTTTATATATCAACTGGCTCCGGAAAGTAAAACAGATTTGTAAATTACTTCTATTAAAAAATCTTAATCCTTCCAATAGTTATTACTAGCTTCTGAAGTTGAGTTGTTGTTTTCTGTCTAACTGCTCTCTGATGACTCATGTCCCGGGAGCTGTGCAGTTCCTATGGGGATATTCTCCCATCATGCACAGCTCCCGGGACGTGACATCATCATTGAGCAGTTAGACAGAAAACTTCAGAAGCTAATGACTATTGGAAGGATTAAGATTTTTTAATAGTAATTTAAAAATCTGTTTAACTTTCCGGGGCCAGTTGATATATATAAAAAAAAGGTTTTGCCTGGAATACCCCTTTAACCTTTTTTTTTTTCCAGATGAGGGAGTGCTCCCTTCTCTTTTGAGGGAGTTTTACCTGGAATAGTATTTCTTAATTTTTTTTTGTATGGGCCATTTATGCAGTTTAATAGGTTGATCTTATCCCTCCTTCAATGTCTCTTCTTAAGACTAAACAAACATAATTATTTGAATCTTTTCTCATAACTGTGGTGCTCCATGCCCCTTATTAGTTTACATGCGTCTCTCTGTACCCTTTCCAACTCCAGAACATTGTTTTATGAATTTGTGGACAAAACTGAACAGCATATTCCAGGTGAGGCCATAACAATACTTTAAAAAGGGGTAGTATTATGTCCCTGTCCAGCGAGTCCATGCATCTTTTGATACATAACAATATCCTTCTAGCCATAGAAGCAGCTTGTCACCCCAAGGCCTTTGCAACTTGATATGATGCTAAAAGAAATATCCTACTGTAAGTCCCAAAATCTACTAGGTCCTTCTTTATGTCTAAGGCCTGTGTTTGAACCAAATAATACACAAGGGCCACAAATGGGATACTTCTAAATATATCATAATTAGGGAAATAAATATTGAGTTGCAAAAAAAATTGTGAAATACCTAAAGTTGAACTCCTCAATTACAAAACCATTTTTCCTCCTAACCTTTTAATAGGCATTTTATTTTTCTGTCTACAGATCTATATTGGGCTTGCTTTTTGCAGGATCAATGTAATGACACCATTTATTTTCCCATTAAAAAAAATATTGGTGATGTAAAATAAGAAACAAAAACAAAAAAAAATGCATTATTTGTTACGCCATTAACTGTATGGTCAAACTGACATACTATCTTGATTTTATAGGTTGGTATGATCGCATCTATACCCAATTTGTAAAGTTTATGTCATATCAGTACCCATTTGACGAAGAACAGACTTTTTGGCAACTTTTTGTTAGATTTTTTTCTGGGATGTGATTTAAAAAAAAACACAATTATGGTATCTGGTATTTTTGTTTTTTACGTTTATGCCTTTAAGAGTGCAGCATCAATGATGTTATATGTTCTGACATTTCAGCTCATAGTTTCTTTTTATTTTGTCAACATTTTTTTATATGGGAAAACGTGAAATTGGGGGGGGGGGGGAAGGGATCCACACCATTGCACCAACAACTGTTCTAATCCTCATTTAGAGAGATGCTGCTGTTAACTTTGACAGAGGCCACCTGAAGGGTTAGTAACTTGCCACGGTTAGTGGCGCCCCCCTGGCTACTGAAATTAGCAGGAGGTGCCAGGTATGGAGAGGGCTTGAGTCAGGAGCCCTCTCAATATTTCTAGAATGGCCCCACTCCATATACATCATGGAATGTTAAGGGGTTAAACATCCTTTTACATTTTTAGGGTGTAAGAACATTTCAAAATCAGATTTTGGACCAGTACAGCTGACAGAGATTTGAGGAGCCTGTATGTTAGATATCTCCATGAAGAACCCATTTTAAAAACTGTGCCCCTCAAAGTACTCACTCACAATGACATTTAACAAGTTTATTTATCCATTATTTTTATATTCTAAATCATTGACATACAGGTGAGTAGTTTGGTCAGTTTCAACACAGCGCAAACCGAACGAATCCCATTTACTACTAGATATTTTGGATTGTTATTCAAAGATACGGTATAGGAGTTAAAGGGGTATTCCAGGCAAAAACTTTTTTATATATATCAACTGGCTCTGGAAAGTTAAACAGATTTGTAAATTACTTTTATTAAAAAATCTTAATCCTTCCAATAGTTATTAGCTTCTGAAGTTTTCTGTCTAACTGCTCAATGATGATGTCACGTCCCAGGAGCTGTGCATGATGGGAAAATATCCCCATAGGAGCTGCACAGCTCCCGGGACGTGAGTCATCAGAGAGCAGTTAGACAGAAAACAATAACTCAACTTCAGAAGCTAATAACTATTGGAAGGATTAAGATTTCTTAATAGAAGTAATTCACAAATCTGTTTAACTTTCCGGAGCCAGTTGATATATATATATATATAAAAAAAAAAAAGTTTTGGCCTGGAATACCCCTTTAAGTGTTCTAATATATTATTAGAGTAATAAAAGAGGTCAAAGGGCAAGTGCTGACATTACATCTCTGCCCTTAAAAATAATGTGTTTGTGCTATGAATTATACTTTTCCATGTATCACAGTTGACACACTTATATTATGGGCACAAATGGTATTTCCACCCAAGAAGGCTTGTTCTAGTAGTTGGACAGTCACTGGAACCCTTAACTTGGATATGATAAGAAAAACAACACTGTAAGAATCATCATATGTTTTACACCAAACACACTACAGAGCTCTTATCAATGTAAAGTGTCTTTAAAACACTTTTAAAACATTGGACCATTGAGAGGCTTCTATTTAGAGTGTATGGAATAGATTTGAAAAATATGTTACAAGGCTATGTACAACCAGTAATTTATTTTTAGGAATATCCAAGACATCCGTATAATGTTGTAATATTATTTTATTATTTCTTCACCACTTTACTGCAGTAAATTCTCTCATCCTTTTTGTATTAGAGACCTGACCTTCTCCTGGGCCAAGCTAGTAGAAACACCAGTATTCTGGAATAACAAAACTTTTAGATTTTTCAGTGTGTTTGCATAGTTCTTGCCTCTTTGGGTAAGGCTTTAGAGAGGGGCCATGGGTTTTGCAGCCTGGCAGATTAAGGCTAGGTTTCCATACATTCTACAGTTTTTAAGCCAAAGTCTTAAAAATAATGCCACAAAACAACCTGTGTGAAAACCTAGCGTTACTGAAATTTGCACCAGAGATTAGCAGACAGACTGGTGTCACACAAAGCAGAATTTTGGAAAACTACCACTGCAGTTTTGAGCCAAAATCTGAAATATATCAAGCAGGAAGGATAAGTCCTTCCTTTATATTGCCCATTTCTTTCAAATCCAATCCTGACATTTGTGGTATCCCAGGGTGGAACACACCTGTCTTCCAGACCTGTCAAGCGGATATCTCCTAACGTGTCTGCCCTGGGCCCACTTCTCAGGTTCATATGTGCATATTGCTGTATAATTTATTGCACTTTAGTATGTATTTTCAAATGCACTTTTATGCTCATTGTGTCCTTAAGAGTAAACTTCTCTGTGCAGAGGGATGCTGGAGGGATCACATGACTGCTACAGCCAATCAGGGCTTCTGCCCTGCTCCCCAAAGTCTGACTAGATGGGGAGGAGCTAGTTAGTGTAGTGTTGGAAAGTGAGTGGAGGTCACCTTCAGACCTCTGCTCTGGACCTGTACCTCCCCACATGTGGACAGGCTCGGCATACCCAGTTGCAGCACCAATCTGTTCGTGAGCAACAACACCCTTCACAGGATCCCGCTGACCAGACATTGCACTGTCCAAGTTAAGTTTAGGCAAGTCAAGTTCCGAAAGGCAACTCAGGTCCCATTAGGTACAGTCTGGCAGTAAGCTCTAACACAGAATCCCCACGTGAAAAGCAGAGTCAGTGTTTGTTAGCTCCTCAGTCTTATTCAAATTACAGAGTGCCGCCTAAAGTATACCTCAGTCAAGCAAGATACTAGTCAGCAAGGACTACCAGTCCAATAGTGCCTAGAAGCAACTGCGATTCTTAAAGCATCCTTCAGCAAACATTGCATTAATGATTGAACTGTTACTGTTTAACCTGCAAGTTCCTGAAAGTAAAGTGTAAGTAGTTTTCGTAACTGGGGTCTTTATTGCATCAGTGCTTGGCACAGGAAGCTGCTAACCTTGGAGTGTGGAGGTTAACACTACCCTCGCGTCACAAACTCTATTTTAGTCTAAACACCCAACCTGTACTTTGTACACACCATTAACTCTGGCTCACCACACATTGGCTTAATAACTGCAGTGGTATTACTGACACCAGCCTTATACGTGAAACCTTCTCCAGCAGATAGATGACATAGATTTTTAGTATGATAGCGCATGGACAGCCAAAGATGTGCCAAATTTATTAAAATTCATGTCCCTCTTAATACATCTTACTCAGGGGTGTATATACAATCTCTGGGGCTCCATACAACTGAGAAAACATGGGCCCTTATCATAACCATGCTACCCCCCCCCCTCCCCTCCTACGGACCACTACCAGGATCTGGTGAACAAACTACTCATCCAAGACTGTACACCACAGAGCTAGCAAGAACTTCTTGCTAGTTCTGGGGTGTACAGTCTGGGATGAGTAGTTTGTAGCCAATGCTACAATACACTGCCCACCAGGTCCCGTGACCCCCAGACTGATAATCTCTACAGAGCCAGAGCCATGGCTCACTGCGTATCAGATAGTCAATTAAACAGTTGAAAATCACAGTTTAATGGCCAATTGAGTCCAGAGGCAGAGGTTGCCATGATTAGAAGTTTAGGAGGTTACACAGTTACATAGCTATTAAGGTTGAAAAAAAGACCAGAGTCTACCAGATCTCTGTGATCGCACGTAATCAATTCAGGGGAAGAGGGCCCCATAAAGGCAGACCCGCAGTCGGGCCCCCCTGTCAAAAGTGCAACAGAGCAGTTGTGTGGTTTACCTTTATGGGAGAGATGCCTCTGATCTTTCTCCAGCATTTTTTTTATGTAAGACACAGGTGTGTGAATCTCTGATCCACATAAACTCCCCCCTTAATGTTTTCCACTCACACACCCCTCTTCCTCCTCATCTTACCAAAAAAATTAAAGAAGCAATTTGATTGGTTGCTATGGGCAACATGTTTTAATAAATCTCCCTCTTAGTGTGTTCCTCTCACATATCACTTTCTGATCTTTCCCTCTTTCTCTCTATGTTGGTGTCCCCCAGGCTTCTGCCCTATAACTCCTACTGTTCACCATCTATACCTGAGACTTGAGATAGCTCGTAAAATACCATCACTTTCAACACCACTTTACTCAAATTTACCCCTCTGATTCAGAAGTTACCTCTCTCCTTGCATGTGCTCCTGAGAGTCTGTTAGCTCTTTCTTTTCTGCCGCTTTCTAAAACTCAACATCATCTTTTTCCCATTTTACTCAATTCTCCTTTCAAGAATGATCAATCTCAAATAATGGCTGCACACTTTCCTTAGTTTCACAAGTCCACTGTCTCAGGATCACATTTGATTTATTCATTCTTCAAAGTTCACATCCAAGCCCTCATAATCCCCCCTAGACTACTGCCACTTTCCTCCAATCCTAGAATCTTGTACACCTCAAATCCACTCTTAAGTATTGGCCCATTAATCTTCCTTTCTACATCATCAATGCTCATAATAAATATGTATTGTGACAGAGCGTTATAAAACTTTCTGGACTAAACCAGCTATTATCTATCGTATATGTGATCATGTATTAAGAAATACAGCTATAGCTAAAAAGCAACACCCCCTATCAAACCACTGCCACTAAACATTAAAGCACAGAAAAGCAAAGTGTGTTAGATCGGGTAGTAGTCTGAAAACATGTGTGATAGATATGATACAAGTCACCTGGGACAGTTTCTAAACTCCTTTACTCTATTTCTTAACAATGAAAAATTTGCCTTTATTACTTTGCATAGTTCAAGCATCTTTTTTAGGCCCTGTTCACACTAACATCAAGGTTTCAATCAAATTATTTGCTTCATAACAGATGCTAAGCAATTGAATGTAATAGTAAACACAGGGACATTACCCATCAGAACATATAATTGAACTCAGTGGGGGTGTTCTTAGAAATGTTCTTCTATATTTTTCTAGAAAATGAAATATCAAAATATAATGTAGACAAAATTGCTCATCACACCCGCTGTCTTTTTCTATTAGAACTGGTAACTCTCTTCCAGATGGATGAGATTTGTTGACCACTCTGGGTGTAGACTAGATTTACTTGAATATTTTTACCAGGCATTTTCTCTCTGTATTACATTAATAAAATGGTTTAAAATGTACATGGAAGGATTTGATGGACTTGTTTACTTACTTAAAATCACTGCCTGCTTGTCCCCACGTTGTTTTCTATGCAAATTACACCCATATAGGTCCGTAATGATGTTCTTAAGCAAATAAAAAAATCCTCCCTGTATGCAGAGGTCCCTGATACCAGTTCTTGAGCACAAATTGGAATGCATCTTGTGGCACAAAACAGGAGTACAACCTATACTCCACTATACAAACCAAAGTTTATCAAATAAAACAAAGATGAATCACAATGATCAAGTGCAAATAAATGTGTATATCATAGTATAACTTCTATTTACCTTAAAACATAACAATTGCTTATCTTAAAATATTGATAACATCTCCAACACGATGGACATTAGACATCATTTATTGAATATGGCTTTGGAAAGCGGTGTAAACTCCCAACTTAATAGCCCGAAGACACAGTTTACGAGCCTTTGCTCTATTACAGCCCAGGCTGCTGCATTCATTAGTCCCAGACATAAGCTCCACTTCATTTACACCTTTGAAAAGAACAATCACTTGTTCCTATTTATCAAGTTGTATGACTGGTCGCCATGTCTCCAGTAACTCAGAGAACAGAATCAGCATCTAACCATAAAGACAATGCGGAAGTCTACTTCTACTTTGCTGAGTAACACAAATGACGTTGTTGTAGAAGCTGAGCTGACCATACTATAGGTAAACAGTGCTGGTCCATTGTGATAGACACAACATTGCATGATAAGGCAGTTTAATATGCAAATAGTACAATATCACTTATTAGAGATAATGTACACTTCAAAGTAACATTGTATCAAGAAGCTATTGTAAAGGTCAATCACATTTTAACCAATTTCTTTTATTGGAAAACACATGCAAGTAATTATTAATAATAATAATAATAATAATAATAATAATAATAAATAATGCTAGAAATAAGATTATCCAAATAGAAAGTTTAATTGGAGCTAACAGACATTTTACACATGCAGCATCATTAATGATACACACAAGCAATCCAAACCCAATAGATACAAATGACAAACACTTTCACACAATAAAGAAAGAAATGTGCAGCCTACCTTTATTTTACAATGCCCTGATCTCCGCATGTTTGAAAGCTTCTTTGCTTCTATTGTTACTGATATCTGAATCTCTTTTGTAGGCTGCCTGGTAAATCTGCTCCATGGAAAGAATAATTCCCCTCATCCGAAGAAGACTTACTGTAGTTTTGTGTCGGATAAGTAACTTTTGTATCCTGTCAGAAAAATGTGAGCGCCATCAGACAGACATACAATATTAATGTCCTCAGCACTGTCACCGCTGTCACTTCACAGATACGACATAGTTAAAGGAGCATGTTCCAAATTCTAAAAGGCAAATAATTACATTAAAAAATAAAAATAAAAAAACAAACATGTATTCTCCAGAGGTCCTAGCAAACAAATAACTGCCTGAGAAATGCAGGACTCATGTTACCCAGAGGAGACCTAGTCCAGAGAGCCATAGGGAAATCGGATGTGTTCAGGAAATCCTTGACTTAAAAAATCCCATACACTGCAGCAAAGAGAAAAGCAGGCATTTCACACCCTTCCTAGCCTCTGCATCATATTGTTCATATCTATAATAAACATCAATAATCTCATTTTCCACCTATGCTCCAGCTAGACTATAATGCCCTTGGATTGCGTTCATTCTCGCACAGCCAAGTTCGATCCAAGGAAATCTCTCATTGCTACAATCTCTTTCTTCTTTTCCTCACAGAGAAACAAGGTTTCTTCCTTCTGTCCCTTTCCCACAAAAGAAACAAACAAGCCTTCCAGACACAAATAAGGTTGGAGTCGTATTTGTCAGCAGAAAGCCATGCTCTATGGATGCCTGAAACAGTCTTATTCGGTGTAAAAAATGTGAGCGTCTTTGAATTAGGGAGATAGTGGATGTGAAGCTCTGGTACCAGTCTGTCTCTGATTCATCGGGGAGTCTCCTTGGTAACTAGCTGTTCCTCTCTGATGACTCCTATTATATCAAAGCTCTCTGAATTTAAAGGTAAAATAGTCTGTCGAGAAGCAAACCAGAATATGTACTATGTTAGGACAGAGGTAGATTGGTTTGTTGTATACATCTGGATATTATGTGCTGTGTACATAAAAGACACCCAGACAGACGCCTTTTGCAACACACAGTGTTTGAGTATACAGTATCTTCTTTTATAACCCATCATTCATTTCTCCCTTGTTATGTTTATGCAATGTCTCATAGCCAAAGAAAAGTATATGGACAAATAATGTCTGAAGCTTTTATATAATGGATTTCCCATCTGCAACATCATTATTATGTGTATTTGTGCATACAGAATTTCTAAACTTAGGCATGTCCCAGATCCTTCTGTGCTACTGTATCTTGTCTGTGACCTCTGAAAAGAAAGAGCATATCTGTGTCGGCAGGAAGACACGGGGCAGGGGAAGTTGACATGGCTGCAGTGCTTAAAGGGGTACTCTGCCCCTAGACATCTAATCCCCCTCCTGTAGACTTGCATTGAGAGCGTGTGGCCATGACGTCACGAGCGGGGCATGACCGTGACATCACGAGCCTCTGGCGCAGCACCCGACTATCTAAATGAATGCCGGGTCCAGCAGCGGGTCCCCCACGATCAGACATCTTATCCCCTATTCTTTGGATAGGGGATATGGTGTCTAGGGGAGGAGTACCCCTTAAAGTTAAAATCCCCTTAGCTGAGATTTGTCACATACAAGATGCGAACAGCTGGAGCTCACAGTCTGACTGCAGACTGCCACTACCATCACACAGCCTGTAGTCAGATTGTGAGTTCTAACTATCAGAATTTTCTAAGTCATGTGGCAAATATCAGACAGTGTGTACTGTAAGGTACAGTATAGTGTGTTTGTTTTGAGTGTGCTTTGTTTGTTTATGTGTCGTGTTTTGTGTGTTTATGTGTCAGCAAATGTTTCAAATGTTATATTGGTAATAGCAACAGCAGCAATAGCGATTGGCACTTCCCTTTAAGGCTGGTAATGAGGTATTTGTAACCCACTAATGCGAACAGGAGAAATGTCCCAGTCCGTGCGGTGCACCGTCCACCTTCTATTGGTGCTACCACCCCTTGTGCAGATATAAGCAAATTCAGACAATGCTAGTAGGGTAAAAATGTGCGGGGGAGCACTCACGAAGTCCACTCACGGTTACGGTGCCAAAGATATCTTTATTCAGGTGCAAGTAAAACATCAGCCGGACGCCAGGTTCCCGTGACAGGGGTAAGCAGCTTTCACGACCACTCAAAGGGCGCTTCTTCAGGCGCTGAAGAAGCGCCCTTTGAGCGGACGTGAAAGCTGCTTACCCCTGTCACGGGAACCTGGCGTCCGGCTGATGTTTTACTTGCACCTGAATAAAGATATCCTTGGCACCATAACCGTGAGTGGACTTCGTGAGTGCTCCCCACACATTTCAATCCTACTAGAGTTATATTGGTAATGTATACTGTACAAATGCTATGCGTTTTATTTTTCAGTTTTTCCTGTAGGAAGGCTATATAGGATTTTACCATCTAAAAATGTGCAGATAATTCCAAAAAAGCCCTAAGTGACCTTAAGCAAAGCTGCCATTTCAAAATATTATTAATAAACAGCATGATTTAATTACATCAAAATGTCACATTGGTAACATCTTGTGTTCTGTCCTGATCTAGCTGTTATTATGGACAACATTACCTTAACCATCAAATGGGGGGAAGTTATATGAAACAACAGTGACTGCTTAAAGGAAATCTGTCACCAGTGTCGCCTGCACTAACCTGTCGGTATCGACAGGTAGTGCTGGTGACACTAATGACAACGGTACTTACCTTGTCCGTTAATCTTCTCCATTAGCTCCAGCTCTGGGCAACCGGCTTGGGGCACGGGCGGAGCTTACTGATGTCACCGCTGCTGCTCTCTGCTTGGTCCCGGGTCCTTGGAACAGCAGTGTTGACGTCACTAATCTGCGGGTGCCTCCGTGTGAGAGTGAATGGGGGAGCTGGAGCTGACCTGGAGCTAATGGAGAAGATTACCGTAGATCCCCTGCATGGAACGAGACAGGTTAAGTACCGTTGTCATCAATGTCACCTGCACTACCTGTTGGTACAAACAGGTTAGTGCAGGTGACAATGGTGACAGATTTACTTTAAGTGGATGTGTTAGAAACACATTATTGTATCTATCAATTTGACATTTTAATATTTAAACAGTTTTTCTACAATGGATATACAAACTTTATGGATATTTACTCTTTCAGCATTTTGTAGCTTAAAGGGGTTATCCAGGAAAAAAACTATTTTTTATAAATCAGCTTGCTCCAGAAAGTTAAACAGATTTGAGAAAACCATACAACCCCAGAAATGTATTTTAATATACGCCATACTTCTGAAATGCAGAACACTCTGTGCCCCTAGTAATAATGCTCCATCCTGTGCCCCACATTAAAAATATAATAATGCCCCCTATCCTATGCTCCTCACATATTCATGCCCCCTGTCCTGTGCCATCACATAATAATAATGCCCCCTGTACTATGCTCCCACATAATAATAGTGCCCCCTGTCCTGTGCTATCACATATCAAATTTATGCCCTACCCTGTGCCCCTCACATAATAATAATAATAATAATAATAATAATGCCCTGTCCTGTTCCCACCACACAATAGTAATGGCTCGTCCTGCACCCCTCACATTTAATGCCCATGTCCTGTTCTGCTCACATAAAGTGCCCCCTGTCATGTGCCCCTCACAAATGATGCCCCTTGTTCTGTGTCCCTCACATATAATTTCCCCTGTCTTGTGCACCTCACATATAATGCCCCCTCATGTGCCCCTCACACATAATGCTCTGTCATGTGCCCCTCACATATAATGCCCCCATCATGTGCCTGCACATATAATGCCCAAATGCCCCTCTCATATAATGCTCCCTGTCATGTTCCCCTCGCATAATGCCCCAGTGCCCCTCACATATAAGGCCCCAGTGCCCCTTAAATATAATGCCCCAGTGCTCCCTCACATGTATTGCCCCAGTGCGCCTTCACATATAATGCCCCTGTGCCCCTCACATATAATGCACTTGTGTCCCTCACATTAAATTCCCCTCCTTCCCTTCACATACAATATCCCAGTGCCACAAACATATTAAAAAAAAAATCAATTATACTCACCTAATCCACTTTCCCATGAGCAGCTCTCTCCATCTCTCCATCCTTGCAGCATGTGAGCCACAGGCCTGCGACCCTACGGCTCATATGCTGCAAGTATGAAGTGCTTACAGCGTGTGAGAGTGAACGGTGGAGCTGGAGCTGACAGCTGCCGCTCCACCATTCTAGCGTTGCTGGGGTAACACCATTGCGGAATTACTTCCTGCTTGGTGGTGTCACCCCACTTGGTGGTGTCACCTGATGCGGTCCGCCCCCCCTCACCCCATAGCAATGTGACTGCCTGATGGTCAACGTCTGCAGCTATTGGCTAGGAGTCTTTAGCTGTGACTAGATTCTGCTCTCTTTACAAATAAATATTCTTTTGCAAAAGAAATAGTTAACTCAGAAAACTCATTGTATGCATATTTTATCAGAAAAATACAAGAAAATTCACGTCATGTGGAAATTACAGTTATATAAGCCTTCAGCACTTGAAACACACATTGTATTGTCTAGCAAATTTTATAGTACTTCAGCCAGGTGAGTTAGTTAGGTGTAGCAACTTTTCCAGCGTCCTGGGCCTCCACACTTCTATAGACTGTGGGCTTTGTGGCAGTTTTTGCTGTAGTTTTAGACAAATCCAGGAGCAAATCCAAGAGAAATGAAAAACATTAAAGATGAACATATACTCCTCATTTTTTTTAACACCCCCCTTGCCCCGCCTTTGTTAGAATGGGTTCCCCCTGGTAATATGCTAATCGCAGGATATTCCACAGCTTAGACTTCCACAGTGATAAGCTATATGATCTGTGGAAATCTTAGATTGGGTCTTGCAGAGCAAGGGGCATACCCTGTAGTCACTAACAGAAGAAGCGCCTGCACAGGGTTGCTCCCCTCCACTAACCCAGGATACAGGGTACCTGAAAAGGTTTTCTTAACCAAATAATTCCTTAGGGACATTTTTAATTTGACTTCGACTTCATGTCATTGGTATAGACAATGCATATTGTACCTTCTTGCATCTTCCTACCAGCATAGTGGTGACAATATACACACAATACATGGTGACAGACATGTATTGATGTATGTATAATTATCTTATTTATCCGTAGAGTTTAAATGGCAGATAGAGATGTGGGGGGGGGGGATTTATCATTAGGTGTCTATTGTAGACACAGATCTACCCCTTTACACTGTTTGTCTAATTTACACTCTTGCTCAAGATTTACTAAAGTTGTGCACATCCTTTGATAAATTTTGTGTAAATATAGAAAGCCCCCCCCCTCACTCTACTGTGCACTCCTTCTCTAACGCACACTTCTCAGAGCTGCATTTCAAAGAGCTGTGGCATTTTCCCGATGTACACTGCTCATATAGCTAGAAGTGCCGGAGCAGCAGGGTGCGCCGAACAAAACTCTGCACAATAGTAAAATCATAAATCTTTATAAAGTACACAGAGGGGGAGATTCTCAAAGAATTTTGTGCCAAAAAAAAAAGAAAATTGGTGCAAAAAGTATCGACCACATTCTAAAAGAGCTATGTGCCGCGGTTTACACTGTTCACGTCAGTTTTGTTAAAGTGGGCGTGTCCCCGTATATTGTCTTCTTTACATTATATTTTCAAAGGGGTGAGAGTCCAGTTTACATAAAAATTTCACACCAGCTTTTTGATAGTGTAGAAATCACAGAAATGGTTGTAGTGTTGTTGTTTTAGAAACTGGAATGTGGAGGACTATGTCATATTGGGCGGATTGCGATGATGAACAGCGTTTTTCTAAATGTCAATAAAAGTATTTATTATTATTTTTTTTTTAATAAAACATTTTTTTTCAATGTGTTGTGTTTTTTATAATTGGATTTTCAGGCTTAGTAGTGGAAGCTGTCTTGTAGACAGAATCCATTACTAAGCCGGGGCTTAGCGTTAGCCCCAAAATCAGTTAGCGCTAACCCCCAAATATAACCCCGCAGGGGTGCCGGGGAGAGCCAGTACCAACAGGCCCGGAGCATCAAAAATGGCACTCTGGGCCAGTAACAATGGTCCTTGCCCACCCTGGTAACATCAAGGGTAACATCAGGTTGTTGCTGCTTGGTTGGTATCTGGCTGATAATGAAATGGGGGGACCACACACTTTTTATTTATTTATTTAAAATAATAATAACAAAAATGCATAGGGTTCCCCATATTTTCAGTATCAGCCAGATAACAACCAAGCAGCAACAGCCTCACGTTACCAGGATCGGCGAGGACCATTGTTACTGGCCCTACCCAACCTGATTTTGGGGCTAACGCTAAGCCCTGGCATAGTTATGGGTTCCGTCTATAAGACAGCTTCCACTACTAAGCCTGAAAATTCAATCATAAAAAACACAACACACTGAAAATGTTTTTTTTTATTTACCCCCCCCACAGCCCTCGTTAACCATTTTATCGAAATTAAAAAAACGCTGGTCATCGTCGCAGTCAACCAAATCTGACGTAGTCCTCTGCATTCAGGTATCTGAAATGAGGAGGAAAGAAAAACAAGAAATATGGTTTAATAAATTTTTTGCGCTCTCCCCTGGGGAGAGCGCACATAATGCATAATGTTCTTAAACAGGGAACCTCCAATTGTTGCTAAGCTACAACTCCCATCATGGGGGCTGTAGTTAAGCAACAGCTGGAGTCTCCATGTTTGGGAACACGCTGCCAATAAGGCTCTGTTCCCATTATGCAAAACACATAATGAGAATAGAGTCAGGCCTGGACTGTGTAGCTCGATCTGTCCCTCTGCCCTTGGACTACTACTCCCATCTTGGGACAGAATCTGTCCCATGATGGGAGTAGTTGTAATACTGCAGCGCTGAGGGATGGCACTTGCACATCCCCGGCTGCGGGACTTTTAGGACTACTACTCCCATCATGGACAGACCCCATCCATGATGGGAGTTATAGTCCATGGGCTGAGGGCCAGATCGCACCAGGTCATTCTCCAGAGACCCCCTGCGATCTGCATTTATTAACTGTAAAACCCGGCGGCACATGCTGCTACACTGTGCTGCCCACCGGCTTTTCATAATCCCCACCCGGGAGACGGGAGCTCTGATTGGTGAATAGCTATTCACCAATCAGATCTCCTGTCTCCTGGCGGCGGGGATTATGAATTATGAGCAGTGTATACAGGAGCCGGCAAGGTGCAGATCGCATCGGGTCTCTGGAGAATGACCCGATGCAATCTGCTTCTCAGCCTCTGGACTATAACACCCATCATGGGCAGAGTCTGTCCAATGATGGGAATAGTTGTAGTACCCCAACGCTAAGGGATGGCACTTGCACCTCCCCCTGGCTGCGGGACTTGAAGGACTACTACTCCCATCATGGATATACTCTGTCCATGATAGGAGTTATAGTCCAGAGGCTAAGGTGCAGATGGCAGCAGGTCATTCTCCAGAGACCCGCTGCGATCCGCATTTAAGTTAACAAGCCGGCGGCACATGCGGCTACACTGCGCTGCCCGCTGGCTCCAGGCTCCTGTATACATCTCTCATAATTCATAATCGCCACCGCCGGGAGACGGGAGCTTTTCACCAATCAGAGCTCTGGTCTCCCAGCGGCGGCGATTGTGAATTGTGAGAGATGTATACTGGAGCTGGCGGGGAGTGCAGTGTAGCCGCATGTTAACTTAATAAATGCGGATCGTAGTGGGTCTCTGGAGAATGACCTGCTGCGATCTGCACCTCAGCTCCTGGACTATAGCTCCTATCATGGATGGAGTCTGTCCATGATGGGAGTAGTAGTCCTAAAAGTCCCGCATCCAGGGGATGTGCAAGTGCCATTCCTCAGCGCTGTGGTACTACAACTACTCCCATCATGGGACAGACTCTTCCCATGATGGGAGTTATAGTTCAGGGCCTGAGGTGCAGATTGCACTGGATCATTCTTCAGAGACCTGCTGCGATCCGCATTTATTAACTGTAAAAGCTGGCGGCACATGGGGCTACACTGCGCTGCCCGCCGGCTCCTATATACACCACTCATAATTCATAATCCCTGCCACCGAGAGACCAGAGCTCTGATTGGTGAAAAGGTATTCACCAATCAGAGCTCCTGTCTCCCGGGTGGGGATTATGAAATGTGACAGCGTATACAGGAGCCGACGGGCAGCGCAGTGTAGCCGCATGTGCCACCGGCTTTTACAGTTAATAAATGCAGATCGCAGCGGGTCTCTGGAGAATGATCCAGTGTGATCTGCACCTGAGCCCCTGGACTATAACTCCCATCATGGGAAGAGTCTGTCCATGATGGGAGTAGTAGTCCTAACTGTCCCAAAATACTTAATATATTATGTTTCCAAAATGCAAAGGGGAACACAAGTTTCACATTCTCAGATGCTTTCTGACACTTTGGTACTTGTCCTCTGAGGCGGTGTATATTTGCGCAAGAAAGGTGCTTTTGCGCTTTTTCTTTTGCGTTTGAAAAAAAAACACATTTAATAAATGTCATTGTACAGTAGAAAGTGCTCTACGGTAAACTTAACCGTAGACATGTCTATGAAGAATTTTATCAGATTTTGCGCATAAAAATTTGTGCGCAAATTTTTTCGTTATAAAATTGACAAAATAAAGCTCTATATACAATGATAAATTCCCTTCCCCCCAGCCATTATATTGCATTTATGGCAGAAAAGATTTGCCCACCCTACAGCTCCATTTATTATCTGTGTTTCTTTTTTAACCACAGAAAGCCGATTGTGCCAGCTTTTCAGTACAAGATGAGAGGACAAGATAAAAAAAAAAGGTTTCCTGAAAGCTAAAATAGCTATGGCAGGTCAGGTTCACTGATTATGTATTCTACAAGACTGAATCTTGTCAGTACATAAAACAGCAGGGAAAATTCTAGGGAAGCAATGCTGCAAGGTAAACTAAACCAGAAAATAATATGTCTACTAAGGGGTATAATTGCTGGCAAGTGAATGCTCCTTTTTCTTAATACACTTGGAAAGAAAGCGACATATGTTACAATCCTGGAATATGTTAGTGGAAAGGAATGTGTTTATGTACTTTATATACCAGCAGGGATTTATCCCTTTGGTGACATGCTGTAGACATATATTTATACACACACACACACATGTATATACTTATATAGTACTTCTGCCAAAAAAGTGCAGTCCACCATATGTGTACGTCAGAGGGTCTATTGACTAAATGATAGACATTTATGAAGCTATAGTCACAGATTCAATCAGGTCCCCATGAGTGCCCATTTTTGCATTTTCATTTTTTCCTCATCACCTTCTAAAAATCATAACACTTTAAACTTTGCACCTAAAATTCCATATTATGGCTTATTTTGTTGCACCACCAATTCTACTTTGCAGTGACATTAGTTATTGTACCAAAATAGCCACAGTGAAGCGGAAAAAAAATTAATTGTGCGACAAAATTGAAGAAAATATACCTTTTTGTAACTTGTGGGGGCTTCTGTTTCTATGCAGTGCACTTTTCGGTAGAAATGATATCTTATATTTATTCTGTAGGCCCATATGGTTAAAATGATACCCTATTTATATAGGTTTGATTTTGTATTACTTCTAAAAATAATCATAACTACATGCAGGATAATTTATACATTTAAAATTGTCATCTTCAGACCTGGTATGAGGGCTAATTGTGATCGGAAGTTTTTAGTGGTACCATTTTTAAATTGATCGGACTTTTTAATATCTTTTTATTCATTTTTTCATGATATAAAAAGTGACCAAAAATACGCTATTTTGGACTTTGGAATTTTTTGTGTGTATGCCATGCGGTTAAATTAACATATATTTTTATATTTCAGACATTTCTGCACGCGGCGATACCACATATGTTTATTTTTATTTACAGTTTTTTTTTAAATGGGAAAAGGAGGGTGATTCTTACTTTTATTAGGGAAGGTGTTAAATGATCTTTATTAACCTTTTTTTTACACTTTTTTTTTTAAAGTGTTATAGCTCCCTCTAGTGGCTATTATACTGCACATACCGATCTCATACACAGATCACTGCCATGCATTAACATGGCAAAGATCAGTGTAATCGGCGGTCTATTGCTCAAGCCTGGATTTCAGGCTTGGAGCAATCAATTGCCGATCGGACATGATGGAGGCAGGTGAGGGGACCTCCGCTCGCGTTCTAGGTGATCGGGTCATCGCGATTTCACTGCGATGATCCCAATCAGCCTGACTGAGCTGCCGGAAAGCTTTTACTTTCATTTTAGATGAACATTGAATGCCGCGTCTAAAGGGTTAATAGTGCGCGGCACAACGATCGGTGCCGCAAGCTATTAGCCCAGGGTCCCGGCTTTCATTAACCGCCGGCACCAACCCAGCATGATCACAGCGTGACCCCGCGTTTTATACCGGGACCGGGCGCAGGGCGTAAAGGTAGGCGCCCTGTGTCTTTAACAGGTTAAATGGCCATATTGCGTCCCGATGTGAACACCGGTCCACTAGGTAAACACACATCTAACTAAGCAAGTGCAGCAGATAGGCAGGACCACATTAATGATTGCTGGACTGTTTTTGTGGGGTAATTTTCTTCCATCATTCATTGGCTACACACCCCACAGGTTGTGAAGCAAACAAACTAGGATTTCCTATCAGATCAATTAGCAGATGTATGAGCACTTGCACAGGGCCCTATTTAAACCACCCTGTCCAATAATTACCCTGTGTAATAAGGTCTTAGGCGAGCATGCCCCCAACCAATATAATGTAGCATTATGCTGAACCTTGCAATATCCAGTTACTCAGGATGTTCCCTTCCACCAGGCAGTACCACAGTGATGGTGTTTTTCCATGTAGTTCTTGTGGACAGTCTTCTTTCATAGCCTACCTTCTGAATAGACAGATTTTCTGTCTTTATCACTTTGGTAAGTGGGAAAACAATTATGGACATTTATCAACGGGTTTAGTCAGGTTTTCTTTACTATAATTGTCTCAAAATTGTCGCAACTGCGACTACACGATTTTTCGTGCGACATTTTGACTGGAAAGCGAGAAAAGCAAGTTTTCCTAAAATTTACTATGTAGTAATAATTTTAAAATGGACTACGGGTAGTCAGGTATTTATTAACTGCGACAGTCGCAACTGCGCAAAAAAAAGTCGCAACAGCGTTAAAAATTGACTAAATTTACTCCAGCTCAAACATGGAGCAGAAAAAGCTACTATCAAAGTAAAAAAGGAAAAATTGCTTACGTGAAAGAAAATTATCAACAGGCTGAAAGCAGTTGATAAATACGTTACACATAAGCAAAAAAAAAGTAAGGAAAAAATTACTAAAAAAAAGAATACATAAGCAAACATTGATAAATGTCCCTCAATATGTACATCTGGGGGATTCTAATCGACCAGTTACAGCAATTTGACACTAAAAGCAAACACTTGGTACCATAAAAAGGTAAAGATTGGTGCTGTTTAGGACAACACCAATCACTATCTAGCACAGAGGGGGAGTTAATGGTATCTGGACTTCTGATCAGCATCTTTACTCTTTCCTGGGAGATGTATATATATATATATATATATATATATATATATATATATATATATATATATATATATATATTGGGCATTTTGATTAATAAGCATATTGTAGGTCTTAATCCCATGTAGTTTTGAAAACTGCATTCATGTGTGTTGTTCCATACATGTCCCAAAGCTTCAAGTTCAGAATTAATCTACAGGGTGGGCCATTTATATGGATACACCTTAATAAAATGGGAATGGTTGGTGATATTAACTTCCTGTTTGTGGCACATTAGTATATGTGAGGGGGAAACTTTTCAAGATGGGTGGGGACCATGGTGGCCATTTTGAAGTCGGACATTTTGAATCCAACTTTTTTTTTTTCAATAGGAAAAGGATCATGTGACAAACCAAACTTATTAGGAATTTCCCCCCCAAAAAACAATGATGTGCTTGGTTTTAATGTAACTTTATTCTTTCATGAGTTATTTACAAGTTTCTGACCACTTATAAAATGTGTTCAATGTGCTGCCCATTGTGTTGGATTGTCAATGTAACCCTCTTCTCCCACTCTTCACACACTGATAGCAACACCGCAGGAGAAATGCTAGCACAGGCTTCCAGTATCCGTAGTTTCAGCTGCTGCACATCTCGTATCTTCACAGCATAGACAATTGCCTTCAGATGACCCCAAAGATAAAAGTCTAAGGGGGTCAGATAGGGAGACCTTGGGGGCCATTCAACTGGCCCACGACAACAAATCGACCAGGAAACTGTTCATCTCGGAATGCTCGGACCTGACACCCTTGATGATGTGGTGCACCATCTTGCTGGAAAAACTCAGGGAACATGCCAGCTTCAGTGCATAAAGAGGGAAACACATCATCATGTAGCAATTTCGCATATTCAGTGGCCTTGAGGTTTCCATTTATGAAGAAAGGCCCCACTATCTTTGTACCCCATATACCACACCATACCATCAATTTCTGTGTTCCAACAGTCTTGGAGGGATCTATCCAAAGTGGGTTAGTGTCAGACCAATAGCGGTGGTTTTGTTTGTTAACTTCACCATTCACATAAAAGTTGCCTCATCACTGAACAAAATCTTCTGCGTAAACTGAGGGTCCTGTTCCAATTTTTGTTTTGCCCATTCTGCAGCACCTGAAACTACGGATACTGGAAGCCTGTGCTAGCATTTCTCCTGCGGTGTTGCTATCAGTGTGTGAAGAGTGGGAGAAGAGGGTTACATTGACAATCCAACACAATGGGCAGCACATTGAACACATTTTATAAGTGGTCAAAAACTTGTAAATAACTCATAAAAAAATAAAGTTACATTAAAACCAAGCACATCTTTGTTTTTCTTGTGAAATTTCCAATAAGTTTGCTGTGTCACATGACCCTCTTCCTATTGAAAAAACAAAAGTTGGATTCAAAATGGCCAACTTCAAAATGGCCACCATGGTCACCACCCATCTTGAAAAGTTTCCCCCCTCACATATACTAATGTGCCACAAACAGGAAGTTAATATCACCAACCATTCCCATTTTATTAAGGTGTATCCATATAAATGGCCCACCCTGTACATTAAAGTCTACAACATCTGATGTACCAGTATTTCCCTAATAAAAACTTCACAGGATAGGTGATAAGTGACTGGTGAAAAATCACCAAATTAAACCTCATATGCACATTGTACCAAAATGTCCTATCTGTGGAACAATTGCAATTTTCACTTTGCACCATCCACTTGCATTAACTTTTATGACAAAACTTGTAAATAATTGATAGAAAGTATGTGGGGTAAATGTATAACTTTTTTGAATATATATAATGAATAAGTGTTATGCACTATGCCTAAAGCGTAATTGTCATTTAGAATTTTTTTTTTTGACTTGTTGTCCGTACATTTCAAGAGTTTAGATCGCATCGAGCCTCAGTTCTCAGTTCTCAGTCCGCATCTCAGTCTTCAGTCCAGGTCTCAGTTCTCTGTCTGGCTCAAAGTCAATACCATAGCTGCCATGAGGTGGGTGTGATGTATTTTCAAACAGCACCACTGTATGTTGGAGGGGAGTGATGTATTTTTACTTAGGACTGTATGTTGGAGGAGCTGAGGGAGGAGGTGATGTATTTTTACATAGGACTGTATGTTGGAGGAGCTGAGGGACGAGGTGATGTATTTTTACATAGGACTGTATGTTGGAGGTGAGGTTTACATAGGACTGTATGTTGAAGAGGCTGAGGGGAGTGGAGTAACATATTTTTACATAGGACTGTGTGTTGGAGGAGTGATGTATTTTTACATCGGACAGTATGTGCGAAGGGCTGAGGGAAGGAAGTAATGTATTTTTTACATGGGGGTGTGTGTTGGAGGGTGTGATGTATTTTACATAGAACTGTATATTGGAGGGGACATGCATTTTTACATATGGCTGTATGCTGGAAAGGGTGACATATTTTTACATGTGACAGTACATATGAAGGGCTGATGTATTTTTTTTAAATAGAACTGTATGTTTTAGCATGTGATGCATTTTTACGTAGGACTGTATTTTGAAGGGCTGATATATTTTTACATATGACTGCATGTTGGAGGGGCTGAGGGAAGATAGGGGTTATACATTTTTACATGGGACCGTATGTTGGAGGGGCTATGAGGAGATGGGAATTATGTATTTTTCATGCGACCATATGATGGAGTGGCTGAGGGGAGTGGAGTGATACATTTTATAAACATTTTACACAACTTGAAACTTCTAAACCCCCTTGTAAAATCTGTAACAGGGCCCCATAATCATTTTAAATACTTTTGCCTTTTTGTGTGGCAGTGGAACATTTGGGCCCCAGCTACCTCTAAATCCCATATTGTTGTACCGCTGCATGTTTCCTAATTTCTAGCTACACCATTCATTGCTCTAGGGGTTCATATTTTAGATACAGATAAAGATACACCCACAGATATTCAGTCTAAATACCCAATATTTAGAGAGGCACCTTACTATATTTGCAGCATTTTTAGGTGTACTTTACGCTACTGTAGAAGCGTGGTTACACTATAGTTTATTAAAAAAAATAGGAGGGCTGCACCTTTGAGACACTCAAGATAATCTTATCATAATTAAAACTCGTGTCTACCTAGTTTTGTAATGTCATTATTTAAAATACTGCCTACAAGGGAAATATATAAAATATTAAATGAGTACTAAATGATAAATGGAACATATGCCATGTGTCATCTTGGTAGAGAATGAGCAGGATGGGAATAGCATTGATAAAGTGAACGGACATAATACAATAAAAGTTCTGTTATGCTTTTCTTTTATCCAACAACTCTAACCTGGGCCAAAAATAATACTAAAGTAGATATTCCTAGGTTTGTTTTATTATCTTCATCTCCAAAACTGATACCTCTCAATGTATTACAGACACATTGTTGTTAATTTTATATTTCAGCTAAAGCAGATGGAAACTGAGAAAAACAGGAACAGATAATTCTGTTACAGATAAAAATGGATTATGCTGGAAAACATCCAAGAAGATATTATGTAATTTTGCATGAAAATGTTGTGGTTCTTTTGTGTTTTGCACGCTTGAACTCTTGGTTGGTGGTGAGACGAGTATCAGTATGACAGGCTCTTAAACTTTTACATACAAGGGTTTGGAGAATTAACCCAAGGACCATGTAAAGGAGATAGGGACATACAAGCACCCTATCCTTCTGTCTGAGGTAGCTGTTATATAGTGATGTTAACCAACATCTGAAATGAACCTGATGGCAAGTCAAATTGTATGCACCGCCATGGTGGACAGTCCAATTCTATGTACTTCCATGGTAGACTGTACAATTCTACGCACTCCCATGGTAAACAGTATAATTCTATCAAATATATCAAATAGAAGAACATATACGATTTATAAAGCCAGTATGTCCTGCTGAAGACTTTAAAAATATTTCAAAATGTAATTGTCACGCCAGTCGAAGTGAATGTGCAATTTGCCTAAACTTTTTCTTTATGTTGCAAATGTATTACTCATGCTCTTATGTTACATTCATTCAGGCTAGGTCCTTCTTCAGGCTTAGTAAGGAGTTAGTCACTGAATGATGGTGGCTTTCTGAAAGTCTCATATGTACCGTATATACTCGAGTATAAGCCGACCCGAGTATAAGCCGAGACCCCTAATTTCAACCCAAAATCCCAGGAAAAGTTATTGACTCGAGTATAAGCCTAGGGTGGGAAATGCATCATCCCCCCCCTGTCATCATCCAGACCCGTCATTAACATCCTCATCATCATCACCGCCTGTCATCATCCAGACCCTCATCATCATCACCTGTCATCATTCCCTTGTCATCATCCCACACATCCCCCTTCATCATCCCCTTGTCATCATCCCCACCCCCCTTCATCATCCCCTTGTCATCATCCCCACCCCCCTTCATCATCCCCTTGTCATCATCCCCACCCCCCTTCATCATCCCCCCCTTCATCATCCTCCTGTCATCATCCCACACCCCCCCTTCATCATCCTCTTCTCATCATCCGCCCTCAGTGGTCTTCAACCTGCGGACCTCCAGAGGTTTCAAAACTACAACTCCCAGCAAGCCCGGGCAGCCATCGGCTGTCCGGGCTTGCTGGGAGTTGTAGTTTTGAAACCTCCGGAGGTCCGCAGGTTGAAGACCACTGCGGCCTTCAACATCATCCAGCCCCCTCTCACCCCCCTTTAGTTCTGTACAGTACTCACCTCCGCTCGGCGCTGGTCCGTTCCTGCAGGACTGTCCGGTGAGGAGGTGGTCCGGTGGGATAGTGGTTCCGGGCTGCTATCTTCACCGGGGGCGCCTCTTCTCCGCGCTTCCGGCCCAGAATAGAGGCGTTGCCTTGACAATGACGCAGAAGTACGTTGGCAATGAACGTACCTCTGCGTCGTTGTCAAGGCAACGTGACTATTCTGGGGCCGGGCCCGAAGCGCTTAGAAGAGGCCTCCCCGGTGAAGATAGCAGCCCGGAACCACTATCCCACCGGACCACCTCCTCACCGGACAGTCCTGCAGGACCGGACCAGCGCCGAGCGGAGGTGAGTACTGTACAGAACTAAAGGGGGGTGAGAGGGGGCTGGATGATGTCGAAGGCCGCGGTGGTCTTCAACCTGCGGACCTCCGGAGGTTTCAAAACTACAACTCCCAGCAAGCCCGGACAGCGGATGGCTGCCCGGGCTTGCTGGGAGTTGTAGTTTTGAAACCTCTGGAGGTCCGCAGGTTGAAGACCACTGCGGGTGGGGGAGTTCACTCGAGTATAAGCCGAGGGGGGTGTTTTCAGCACGAAAAATCGTGCTGAAAAACTCGGCTTATACTCGAGTATATACGGTAAGATATACCAAGGGTTGTGGTCTTTAAGGATTCTTATAGTGAAGTGAGCATGGCAGCCTGTCATGACATAACAATATGGCTATTACATTATTACATGGAGAATAACATTTTTTGAGAAAACTCCAAAACCGATTTTGCCACTGCTAAATTTAAAGGAGAGGGAAAAGAATCACACAGGAAAGTTATCCCCTATCCAAAGGATAGGAGATACATTTTAGATCTCAAGGGGGGGGGGGGGGGGTCCAACCGCTGGTACCCCCAGCAATCTCCTGCCTGGGACCTCGGCTCTCCCCAGGAGCAGGGCGTGTTGAACCCTGCACGAAGTGGCGGACATCATGCCCCCTCCATGTATCTCTATGGGAGATCCAGAGATAGCTCCATTATCTTCCCTACCATACCGCTTAGGACTCTCAAATGTGTATAAGGACCTTTGGAGAGACCTTCACTGCCACATGCTTATAAAAGGCATCTCAAATAAAGTCAGAGGACCTTTGTACACTCCTTTGCCCTGCTTCGAGTTCAGACAAACTTTCTAGCCCACCTTCTGAGACAAGTCTTTCAGAATTTAAAACAGAGGTTTACTTCTATACCTTGAACAATACTTGGCTCGAACAAAACTTTGTTTTAGCCTCCTTACTAGCAGGTCTCATTTCCAGTATTTATACTGAATTACTTACTCAATTCTCTCCAGTCATACCTAGTCTCCAGTATTCTTTAAGGGGTACTCTGGTGGAAAACAATTTATTTTAAATAAGCTGGTGCCAGAAAGTTTCAGATTTGTAAATTACTTCTATTAAAAAATCTTAAAACTTATCAGCTGCTGTATACTACAGAGAAAGTTATTTTCTTTTTTAATTTCTTTTCTGTCTGTCCACGGTTCTCACTGCTGACACCTCTGTCCATGTCAGGGACTGTATATATCAACAACATGGATCTGTCAAAGAGCATCCATTGGCTCCGGAGGTAATTCAAAGAGGTATCAAGAACAAATTCACCAAAACATAGCCTATTTTTTGAATAAGAATACAGTCATAAAACATAACCTTTAATATACATTGCTTAAAAGTAGCCAAACAATATTCAAAAATGTGATAAACCAATTATGAAACCTCCACACCAAAACAATGAGATGTCCAAGGGGTCATGGGCTGTGGAGCATAACCTTACAGTTAGATAAGATGGTAGATATATGTAATATAACAAGGAGTATCCTTGCATGGATAGATGCTTCGCTCCAATATAGGTAATCAGGACACGGAAAGGCAGGGGAAGGTACACTTTGATACTAGATGACCTGTCCCTTAGTCCCTGCCTTTTCAGGGACCCACCTCCTTAACAGGGTGGCCTCAACCACTGTGCCATTCTCTGACCTATATAAGTGGGGGAGAAAACAATAAACAACAGAATAGAAGCAGATATACAGATGTACCTAATAAATGCTCCACAGTCCGTGACTGCCAGGACATTCGATACCCACAAAAACAAACACCATGCGTGTAGTGGTATAAAAGACAAACTCCACTGGTATCCAGCCAGATGCCAGGGGTTAAAATATTAATATGAATCCCAATAGCAGTTTCGACGCGTTTCCACTTTCCGGTTTTGACAGATTCATCAGGGAACCAATACCACATCTATAACTATAGATGTAATAACCGTGAGGGTACCACAATAGTACCATATAGATGCAAGGCCGATGTTGGTCTCTTGGACCTAGCCAAAAAATACAACCAACTAATGGTAGAATGTTCTAATAAACATAATAATTTTTATGTACTACAATATTATCCAGGAGGGACTTGTCGCCCGCTGAGCAGCTGACTATAGACAGTGTATGTATACAAGATCCTAATAGATAGAGAGGACCTATCTGCAGGACATATAGGGTTAGGCGCACATGGGGTTAATATTGATATAATAATATACCTAGCCCCATGTCAGGAGCTGTCAAGAGTAGGAGCAAATCCCCATAGCAAACCTATCCTGCTCTGGACAGTTCCTGACATGGACAGAGATGTCAGCAGAGAGCACCGTGGACGGACAGAAAAGAAATTCAAAAAGAAAAGAACTGTAGTATACAGCAGCTGATAAGTTCTTAAGAAGGGTTTACGATTTATTTTAATAGAAGTGATTTACAAATCTTTTCAACTTTATGGCACCAGTTGATTTATAATAAATTGTTTTCCAACGGAATACCCCTTTAAGCGCTTTTAGCGGGGTTTTATAGATGTGTCAGAGTACAGGAACATTTTTCCAAGTTACTTTCTATACTAACCAGAGGGTGTAGAACAACTGGTTTTATAAAAATAATTTTATATACACCAAAGAAAATAGGGTATTTAAAAGCTCAGTAATACAGATGCAAAGTCATACAAAATCTTTATTAGAAATGGTACATCAGTAAAAACATACATAAAATAGAATTGGCCCATGAGGAAGCTCGACAGAGCGAAACATATGTAGGGGACTGGCATTGACCTGGGTAAGGTTTCTATATCCCTTGGTACTGGTTCATTTATTTGTGTTACCTATCTGACTACTTTTTTGGTATTATACTTTACATTTTGGTCATAGGAAGTTCTCCATTACTTTGATGTTTATGTATGTGATTACCTTTCCCATGTCATGTCATCCATGTTGTTATCCTACAATGCCAATTATATTTTATGTATGTTTTTACTGATGTACCATTTCTAATAAAGATTTTGTATGACTTTGCATCTGTATTACTGAGCTTTTAAATACCCTATTTTCTTTGGTGTATATAAAATTATTTTTATAAAACCAGTTGTTCTACACCCTCTGGTTAGTATAGAAAGTAACTTGGAAAAATGCTCCTGTACTCTGACACATCTATAAAACCCTGCTAAAAGCGCTTAAAGGGGTATTCCGGTGGAAAACAATTTATTATAAATCAACTGGTGCCATAAAATTGAAAAGATTTGTAAATCACTTCTATTAAAATAAATCTTAACCCTTCTTAAGAACTTATCAGCTGCTGTATACTACAGTTCTTTTCTTTTTGAATTTATTTTCTGTCTGTCCACGGTGCTCTCTGCTGACATCTCTGTCCATGTCAGGAACTGTCCAGAGCAGGATAGGTTTGCTATGGGGATTTGCTCCTACTCTGGACAGCTCCTGACATGGGGCTAGGTATATTATTATATCAATATTAACCCCATGTACGCCTAACCCTATATGTCCTGCAGATAGGTCCTCTCTATCTATATCCCTTGGTACTGGTTCATTTATTTGTGTTACCTATCTGACTACTTTATTGGTATTATACTTTACATTTTGGTCATAGGGAGTTCTCCATTACTTTGATGTTTACGTATGTGATTACCTTTCCCATGTCATGTCATCCATGTTGTTATCCTACTGTGCCAGTTCTATTTTATGTATGTTTTTACTGATGTACCATTTCTAATAAAGATTTTGCATGACTTTGCATCTGTATTACTGAGCTTTTAAATACCCTATTTTCTTTGGTGTATACTATTATAATTGGGTATTAGTGAATTATGTACCTTGTAGTGGTGTTCCCTACAGGATGGTTCTTTTTGGAGTAAAATCTATTTCATGCAAGATGACAAATGCTGGCGATGTGGCAATTTTTCCGGCCCATATATGAATTACTTACCAGAAAATAGCTTCCTTCTGAAGTAATGTCCTTTGCGTGATTAAGCAACTTACTGGGACATTCATCCCAATGTACAGCACCTTGCTCTTTCTATAGGGGCCACATTCAGCATTTTGCCCTCGAAAATCTATTTTGGCCACCCAGATGTCACTGGCAGTGAAATTATTAATTCTTGCTGCTTGGCGATCCACAGACCCTCTGACATTGGCCTCCTAGGTAACCAAGGTAGATTCTCTCTGTCGCTTATAGGAATTGGCCAGCTGGGAATCTGGGTCACATAGCATTTAGAGTACAATATAGCCCCTTGGAAATATTATAGTATGGCTCAGAACTTTGGCTAAGGGATGAGGAGCTTTGACAATTAGCCTACTGTGTATTATCAGACCCTATACCCCCCTCCCCCCTTTCTTGTCTCCACCTTTTTTGTATTTTCTTACAGACATGTATCCTAGTGTTGCTCGCGAATATTCGCAATACAAATTTTATTCACGAATATCGCATATTCGGGAATTCGCAAATATTCGCGAATTCGCAAATATTCGCGAATATAGCACTATATATTCGTAATTACGAATATTCGTTTTTTTTTTTTTTTTTACAGTACACATCACAGTGATCACCACTCTCTGCTTCCAGCTTGTGTGGTGTAAAGAAGGCTCTAATACTACTGTGTGAGACTGGCGTGGGAATTTTCGTATATATGTGAATTTCCACTTATGCTAATTTTGTATATGCAAATTTCCGCATATGCTAATTTTCGCATCCGCAAATTTTTTGCATATGCGAAAGTAAAACGTGAATATTACGAATATGCGAATTTTGCGAATAAATGACGAATATTCGGCCATATATTCGCGAAATATCGCGAATTCGAATATGGCCTATGCCGCTCAACACTAATGTATCCTAGCCATCTCCGCTAAGTTCTGCAGATCCTACTTATTCTATGATGAGAATGTTGCAGACCACAGAGGTAAAGCTCTTACATTTGTCTCTTGACCCAATCCCTCTCCTTATTCCCCAACTAGGGTTCCTGTCAGATACCCGATTTGTGTGTGCATTTCTTGATCGTTCACATATACGGTCTTTGACCTTCTTATGTTTATTTTATGGTTTTTAATCCATATAACACAAAATGTCAGCCTAGATTTCCATACCATCCATAGAGTTCATGACTTGTTTAAATTCTCAGTACTCGTGTATGCTGTATCACTAGGCCTGCGTGCTACATCACTAGGCCTGTGTGGACACCTTCAATCTTTTTATATGTACTGAATTGTATGGTATTTTAGGTGAAATATTTAAAAATTTCAATAAACAAGTAAGAACAGAGTATTGGTTGCTATGAGTTTCAGTATGTGATGTCCCAGTACGGGATATGGTCCCGTACAGTACTTAGGCCTGTCAGGTTGAGTCCCTCTGTGTCCTAGGGACTCTCCTGCAGCGTCTCCCCCATAGTGTTATATGTATTAGGTATAAAGGACCTTTGAGGACCTTCGAGTTAGTCACATGATAATGTTGTCACACATTCTTGTCACATATTTTGTTACACAGAGAGCACCAGCTAACCAGGTGACCTGCAGCTTGACTTATGGGCTCGTTGCTCAGCTCCCCTTTATAAGAGGGAAAGGTACTACAATCTCTCTCTTGTGATTCTCTTTCTGCTGAGTCCAGACATCTCAAAGTCAGTGTCCAGCACACCTGGATGCCTCAAGCCTAACTTATAACCACTTGTCAGTAAGTCAAGTCATCTATGTCTGCTGTCACTATCTTCAGTCAAATTAAGTCTATTATAGTAAGCGTGGCTGTCCTAAAGTCTGTCAAGTCACTGCAAGTCCCAGCAAGCTGCAAGGTCCCCTCCGTGTTACTGGCCACCTCTCTGGGATCCCGGCCTAGCTGTAAAGACTGTTACCATCTGTCTGTCTACCTCAGTAAAGCTACCGTTAACCCTGACCTGGCCTTGGACTCTTCTTTTGCCATGTCTAACTAGGACTAGCGGTGCTACCGTTCGGGTGGTTATCAGGATAACCACACCTTGGCGTCACAAACATTTAGGGGTTAATACCAACTGCCCTTGGGCTATAACATCCGCCTCATACACCTCACCTTCACACCCATGGCTCACCACAAGTACATTACTGTATCATACATTTTTTTTTTTTTAAAGAATGAAGTACTGAATAGAAACAAGCATCTTTTCCAAGTCTATGATGTCCTGCTATCTCACAAGACTGCCCTTGCCTAAAATAGCAGCTTTTGCAGCTCCTCTTAATCTCACTGTCAGCCTGTCAGCAGCTACTGCTCCCACCTTGTCAGAGACAGGTAATTGTTGCTGGTAACAGTATATAATTCATAATGCGCATTAGCAGGTTGACACAGCACACTGCTTACTTTATTACAACATTCGATCGGCAGCATATTACAGGATTTTAATGGACCTTTATCTTAGGAAGATGTCGTTTGAAGATAATAAATTCATATTTGCCTGACAATTCATGTTGCGCAGGCTAAGAAAACTACAAAGCTAATGCACCCCTGCATGTCACTGTATGGATTTACATTGCAGATGTAGCTTTCACCTTTCATCATTGCAGTCAAACATTAAAGGGGTATTCCGGCTTTATACATCTTATTCCCTCTTCAAAGGATAGGGAGTAAGGGTGGTTTCACACCATGTTTTGTACTTACGGTTCCCATATACGGCTGGAAGGAGGGGGGGCGGGGATTAATCGCAGCGCCCGCACTCAGCCGTATAGGGGAACCGTATTTAATGCATGTCTATGAGCCAACCGGAGGGAACCGCAGACTGTGGTTGGCCGCGTTTTTGCCTACGATCGGGAAACCGCATACGGCCGAAAACGCAGCCGACCGGAGGCTGCGGTTCACTCCGGTCGGCTCATAGACATGCATTAAATACCGTTCCCCTTTACGGCTGAGTGCGAGCGCCGTGATTAAGCCCCGCCCCCTCCTCCCAGCCGTATACGGGAACCGTAAGTACAAAACGTGGTGTGAAACCACCCTAGGATGTATGATCGCAGGAGTCCAGTGCCAGACGCTGCCTCCGAGATGGGGACGTGATGTCAAGGCCATGCCCCCTAGTGATGTCACACCACGCCCCCTCCATTCATGTCTATAGGAGGGGGCATGGCGGCCGTCCTAGCAGCGGGACCCCTGCGATCATACATCTTCTCCCTATCCTGTGGATAGGGGATAAGATGTATAAAGCAGAAATACCCCTTTAAGGTATCAGATTTTTATCAAAATGCTACCATAAAAGGAAGACTTTTAGTAATCCTGTCTTTATTTCTAATGATGAGGAGAAATGAGAGTGATGTGATCATGTCACACTGTTTTACTGTATGGTAGACATTCTAAGGCTGCTTTCCGCACTATTTTTTCCATTGCTTTCTTTTAGTGTAATATTCCTGATAATGTATTTCTTAGGCTGCTTTCACACTCTAAAGTTCTTCCATTATAATATTCTGTTATGAAAACCCTTAAAACGTTAAACGGCCGTTACAAAATCCCATACGGCCGTTACAAAATCCCAATAGTTTATGGGATTTTTACATCATCCATTTTAACCTGTTACAGCCCATTATTACTAATGGAAGTTATATTGTGACGGAAGAAAAATAGGGCATGTACCATTTTTTCTCCCGTCACAAATAACTTCTGTTAGTAAAAATGGGCTATGACAGGTTAAAATGGATAATGTAAAAATCCCAGAGACTTTAAGGGGATTATGTAATGGCTGTATGGGATGTTGTAATGGCTGTTTATCGGCCATTTTTAAGGGTTTTCATAATGGAACATTATAAAGGCTCCTTAAAACGGAAGAACTTTATAGTGTGAAAGAAGCCTAAGTAATACATTATCAGGAATATTACACTAAAAGAAAATAATTGACTTCTCTCATCCTTCTCTCATCCAAAACATCAGCCTATCTGGCATATGACATCTGACCGTTTATATTTGTTGAGTTCTCCATTTTCATTTGAGTGCTGGCTGTGGATACAGGGTCTTTCTCCACTGCAACATGAAACAACTAAACTTTCTTTAAAGGGGTATTCCAGGCCAAAACATTTTTTTATATATCATCTGGCTCCGGAAAGTTAAACAGATTTGTAAATTACTTCGATTAAAAAAATCTTAATACTTGCAATAGTTATTAGCTTCTGAAGTTGAGTTGTTTTTTTCTGTCTAACTGCTCTTTGATGACTCACGTCCCGGGAGCTGTGCAGTTCCTATGGGGATATTCTCCCATCATGCACAGCTCCCGGGACGTGACATCATCATTGAGAAGTTAGACAGAAAACTTCAGAAGCTAATAACTATTGGAAGGATTAAGATTTTTTAATAGAAGCAATTTACAAATCTGTTTAACTTTCCGGAGCCAGTTGATATATATAAAAAAAAGTTTTTGCCTGGAATACCCCTTTAACTTCTTTTTTTCAATGAGAATTGTACAGGGATGCAGGGGCCATGCTGTATGAGTGACCTGTGCAGCTTTGCTACCTGCAGGTGCCCAGAAGTTAAAGGGGTACTCTGCTGCTCAGCGTTTGGAACAAAATGTTCGGAACGCTGGAGCCAGTGCCGGGAGCTCATGACGTCATAGCCCCGCCCCCTCATGACATCACATCCTGCCCCCTCAATGCAAGTCTATGGGAGCTATGACGTCACGAGCTCCCGATGCCAGCTCCAGCGTTCGGAACAGTATGTTCCAAACGCAGTGGAGTACCCCTTTAAGTGGATCCTCTGCTCCCCAACGAAGACCAGTTATCAGGATTTAAAAAATCTAGTTTTTAAAACTATTTTGCAGCTTTTGGTGCTCTTATTCCAATTTTTATATTATTCTTATGTTCTCCCCAAAGTATTTAACAGAACATAGTGTTGGAATCAGGGCACCAAAGGTTACAGAGTGTTATGAAAACCTCCTTCTTTATAGATTATTTTTAAAAGCAAATAGCAGCTTTCTAATGTCTTGTTTGCATTTAAAGGACAGAGCTTATGCGATTCAATTACTAGTAGAGAATAGACATGTCATTGGTAAGGGGAGGCACAGATGCCAGAGAAAGCGGGCTCCTGGTGGGAGGGAACCTCCAGCATAACAGTAGGGGAGATGTTTGTAGGGCTGGACATTTAAACACGACCCCAAAGCATACTGTAGATATAAATGAACAAATTAACCAAAATGTACAATTTGTGTTGGTTTTCGGCATTCATATGGTTCCATAAATTGCGGAGAACTCTAATGTTCAAAGCTTGCATTGATCCTTTCTGTCATTTTTATTTCCAACCAGTCAAGAACTGTGTAATAAAAATCTTGCCCTCATAGCCAGGGCTCTATGCTAACTGAGTCAGGTGCTACTCATCCAATGGGTACATGATGGAATGATTTAGAACGCAGAATGGGACACTGTCAGATGAGTTATAGGGAGTAAGAAGATTAGAAAATAAAATTTGTTCCCATGGAAGTCTACAAAGCTATTTTTTAAGAAGATGGAAGTTTTGACTTACATATAGAAGTTAATGGAGCCTGATGCTTCGTATTGTTTTACGCTTCAGTGCCTAGCATTAATGCCATGCTGGCCGCATATAGACAACATATTATTAAAAAGAACAAGATATATGTTGTGAAATGCCAGATTTAAAATGGCCATCAACAAAGTACAGGACCTAATTGAGACCTAATTCAGTGGATCAGTGGTGAAGAACATTTCCCATTAATTGGTCATGTCTACATAGGATATACAGTGGACCCTCAACATACGATGGTAATCCGTTCCAAACGGACCATCGTTTGTTGAAACCATCGCATGTTGAGGGATCCGTGCAATGTAAAGTATAGGACAGTGGTCTATAAAGTTGCATATCTATATTATATCTATAAAGTTGTACTCACCTGTTCCCGCCGCTCCGGACCGTCACCGCTAGTCACCACTGCCCGGGATGTCGCCGTCCATCGCTGTCGCCACGTCCGCAAGTGTCCCCGACGCTCCATCAAGGCCTCTTCTTCCCCGGCATCCGCGCTCTCCGTCGCTGCCATCACGTCGCTACGCACGCCGCTCCTATTGGATGACGGGACGGCGCGTGCAGCGACGTGATGACGTTGATGGAGAGCGACGACTATGCAGGGGATCCCGAATAGGACACGCCGGAGCCCCGAGGACAGATAGGAGACATCACCGGAGCACACGGGGCACCGTAAACGGCTATCCAGCGGCAGCTGAAGCAGTCAGCGCTGCCGGATAGCCGTTTATGCAATGGCCCCAACATAAAAAAGCATCGTATGTTGATGCTGCCTTAAACATGTGATGGCCTCTGAGAGGCCATCGCATGTTGAAATTATCGTATGTCGGGGCCATCGTAGGTCAAGGGGTCACTGTACTATACTTGTGTCCTCAACCACAAGTCTGACCAATATACTGTATAACATACTTGCTTTACCTTATGCTGGTAGCTGATAAAGGGCAATATGTCAAAAATTATGTCATATCAAAATGCTACTGTCATAATATTCCACTACTACATGTATCCTAGAGGAGTTTAGACCTATCCTGTTACTAATTACTGAGGTCTTCTTTAATTTCACAATGCCATATAAATGTCAGTATACACATAATATCATTCAATGGCTATTACTTGTCTAAGAGTTCAGTGATGCCTCTCCAGTCATCCGTGGTGCCTGTGTTGCTTCCCGGAATGACATGCTCTCCCTGCTCTCCTGATGATATCTGAATATACTGCAGCCAATGACTGGCCTCAATAGCAGTCTTAAGTGTGTTTGGCACATCATCAGGAAATCAAAGAGAGTGTGTTATGTATGTTTGTAAAGAGCGGTGTCACTGGACTAAGCATGAAAGGGATAAGTGCATGTTGATAAGTGCCCTAATGGGCAAAGTACGGATATAAATACATACATATATATATATATATATATATATATATATATATATATATATTAATTAATTCTATGTATTTTAAAATGTGACATGAATGACATTCTTATTAGAATGTATCCACATAAGTTAGAAGGACCCTGTCAGTAAGGACTTACAATCTACAACTGTACATTGATATAACATTTTGTGGGAAAAGTTTCAGGATAATCCTGTATTCCTATAAGTCTCCCCTTATTGTTGGCCACTCTCTGAATACACACACTTATACACAGATAGCTCTCAATGACTGAGTAGGACCACCCATTTGACTACTTAGCCCAGAATGAGCAGAGATTTACATGAATAGATGACAAGTTATTTTGGAACTTTGCCCATAAAACTATTTATCAGATACTTAAAAGTGCCTGCAATTTGGACTGCATTTTCAATGTCACAGGGTTCCTTTAACCCCTTAATGACCACGGACGTATATTTACGTTCACGGCCGTCTCCCATAATTTGGGTCCCGGTTGCTATTATTAACCAAGACCCGTGGCTAATACTGGACATCGCCGATTGGGCTGATGTCAGGTGTAGTGCTATATTTTGTGTTTTGCCATAGAATGTGTTACATGACTTAGCACCTTCCAGTGCTGGAGTAAGGCTGTTTTATTGACATGCGCACACCCACCCTCTACCATTGGTTCTTGGGGGGGGGGGTGCACGTGTCACGTGACCATCTATACTGTGTGTGTAACACTGTTCTCTTCAGTGTGTGTTTGGCTCTCACAGAATTAATTCCCTGCTATGGGGATTGCGCTTGCGGGGAGAAGCAGAGCTGACAGCGTCTCCCCCCCCACAAGCGCAATGTCCCCACATCGGGGAATGATTCATATGTGACCCGTGGGAGCAGCTCTGCTTCTCACCCAGCAAGCGCGATCCCCATAGCTGGGAATGAATGATGTGGAAGCCAAACACACACTGAAGAGAACGGTGTTACCCATACAGTATAGGTAGTCATGTGACACATGCACACCTCCCCAACCCCCCCCCCCCCCCAGACCCAATGGTTGAGGGCGGGTCTGCGCATGTCAGCTAATAAAGCAGCCTTATAAGGTCCAGCACTGGAAAGTGCTGAGTCATGTAACACATTACATGGCAAAGCACAAAATATGGCACTACACCAGTAATAACCCTTTAGACGCTGCGATCAAAGTTGATCGCATCTAATCCTGGAGAAATCACTGGTGGTTAGCTCAATAGAGCTGTTCGGGACCGCCGCGGGGAAATCATGGCGTCCCGAACAGCTGATTACACTGATCAATGCTAAAAAAATGTATAAAAAGTGATCAACAAGTCCAATAAAAACAATCATGGTACCGATAAAAACTTCAGATCACAGCTCAAAAAATGGGCCCTCATACCACACCCATATACAGAAAAATAAAAAAGTTATAGGGGTCAGAAGAGGACAATTTGAAACTTATTAATTTAGGTGCATGTAGTTATAATTTTTTAAAGTAGTAAAATAAAGAAAAACCTATATCAATTTTGTAGCATTGCAACTATATAGACCTACAGAATAAATATATGGTTTCATTTTTACCGAGAAGTGCACTGCGTAGAATCGGAAGCCCCCAAAATTACAAAATGGCATTTTTTTCCCAATTTTGCCTCACAAATATTTTTTTTTCTGGGTTCGCTGTGTAGTGAAATGATTGATGTCATAACAGATTACAATTGGTGGCGCAAAAAATAAGCCCTCATATAAGTGTGTAGGTGCAAAATTGAAAGCATCATTTTAGAAGGTGATGAGGAAAAAACTAAGTTGCAAAAACAGAAAAACCCGTGGACCTTAAGGGGTTAAAGAGTACCTCTCATTAACTTGATACATTTTATAATGCTCCCAGTTCACTGCCTCCATCATGATAAACCACCCCCTGCCTTTATTTTTATTATTTGTTAGTTTTCTACCTTGATATTGCTCTGTATTTTATGCTCAGCCTCAGGTTCTGGTTCATAGACTGGGAAGGGGCATTACCCAGCAGGCGTGACATCATCTGAAGCCATACAGCAAATGGCAGTTAAGTGTGAGAGGAGCTATGATTGGATAAGGCTGGACACCCCCCCCCCCCTCACACTCCTCCAGACTGCATTTCCTGTGTTTGGACTTATGCCAGGCCAGCAGGAGTCCAAAGTCTGTGCAAAGATGGGGGGAAATGTGCTCTGGACAAGTAGGGAGACAACTAGTGGCAGCTTTTTTAAACACAGATAAAACATAGAAAACTTCATTTTTTTTTAAAACAAATTATATTAGAAAGATTTTTTATTTACCATAGAGAGTGCAATAGCAAAAATGTGTTTTAATGAGAGTGCCCATTTAAGCAAAGGGGTTTAACTGGACCTGACATTAAAGGGGTACTCCGGTGGAAAACTTTTTTTAAATCAACTGGTGCCAGAAAGTTAAACAGATGTGTAAATTACTTCTATTAAAAAATCTTAATCCTTCCAGTATTTATTAGCTGCTGAATACTACAGAAGAAATTCTTTTCTTTTTGGAACACAGAGCTCTCTGCTGACATCACGGCCACAGTGCTCTCTGCTGACATCTCTGTCCATTTTAAGAACTGTCCAGAGTAGGAGAAAATCCCTATAGCAAACATATGCTGCTCTGGACAGATCCTAAAATGGACAGAGATGTCAGCATAGAGCACTGTGCTTGTGATGTCAGCAGAGAGCACTTTGCTCATGATTCAGCAGAGAGGTCTGTGTTTTAAGAAAAAAAAATAATTTCCTCTGTAGTGTTCAGCAGCTAAGTACTGGAAGGATTAAGATTTTTAATAGAAGTAATTTACAAATCTGTTTAACTTTCTGGCACCAGTTGATTTGAAAAAAAAAAAGTTTTCCACCGGAGTACCCCTTTAATAGATGTTCATACCATTCAAGGAAAAATGAAAGACTACTAATAGGTTACAATCAATCCTTAGATAGCACATACTGCTATTGTAACACTTCTAGCTTGAAGTCTATTGCTTTACAGCTTCTAAATATAACTTACAGGGGGATTTATCATTTCCTGTGAGCCTGTATTTTGGAATTTCTGGAGCTATTTGGTTTGCTATTTGTTAAAGTTTTTAGATGCTATCTTACTTCGTTCAATTGGTATAGTAGAGATTCAAAAGCTTAAAGAGTTTAAAAAATGTAATACATAGCACATCAATATGATATACTTGGCATATTTGATATTGGCATAAGGAAATAAGTGCAATCTAGAAGGTGGAATGAAAAAAGGTGCAAATTAAAATGTCACCCCACAGAAATTTGATAATCATATTAAACTTTATTTATCTGGTGCCAACATATTCTGCAGTGCTTTATCATTCACAGGATACTGTATAAACTGACAGAATCAGATTGTGTGGTGATAGCGTCTGCACATGCAAGTGTGGAGGATACTGTCCAAAGAAGTGTTTAAGTTTTGAGGCGAGGGGTAAAAGGAAAGAGGTTAAATTAGGAAATTTGTAGGCCTACATAAAGAGTTGTGTTTTTAAAGCATGCTTAACCCCTTAAGGACTTAAGTTTTTCAGTTTTTGCTCTTTCGTTCTTTCCTCCTTACATTTAAAAAATCAGAACCCTTTCAATTTTGCACCTAAAAATCCATATGATGGCTTATTTTTTGTGCCACCAATTCTACTTTTGTAATGACATTAGTCATTTTACCCAAAAATCTATGGCGATTAAAATTATACCCTACTTATGTAGGTTTGAATTTGTATTACTTCTGAAAAAAATCATAACTACATGCAAGAAAATGTATATGTTTAAAATTGTCATCTTCTGACTCCATATAACTTTTTCATTTTTCCACATACGGGGTGGTATTGGGGCTCATTTTTTGCACCGTGATCGGAAGTTTTTATCGGTATCATTTTTGTTTTTATCAGACTTTTTTCTCACTTTTTATTGATTTTTTATGGTATAAAAAGTGACCAAAAAGACGCTATTTGGGACTTTGGAATTTTTTTTTAATTTACGCCATTGACTGTGCAGTTTAACTAACAATATATTTTTATAGTTCGGACATTTACACATGCGGCGATACCACATATGTTTACTTTTATTTTTATTTACACAGGTTTTTTTTTTTATGGGAAAAGGGGGGTGATTCAAACTTATATAAGGGAAGGGGTTAAATGATCTTTATTAACTTTTTTTCTTCTCTTTTTTTTGCAATGTTATAGCCCCCACAGGGGACTATAAAATGCAGCACATTGATTCAATACACTGATAACTGCCTTTGCATTGCAATGCATTGATCAGTGTTATTGGCGGTTGATTGCTCAAGCCTGGATTTCAGGCTTGGAGTAATCAGTCGCCGATCGGACGCGCTGGAGGAAGGTAAGGCACCCTCCTGCTGCGTCCTAGCTGATCGGGACATCACAATTTTACCACGATGGTCCCGATCAGCCCGACTGAGCAGCCGGGAAGTTTTCACTTTCACTTTAGACCCGGCGATCAACTTTGATCGCAGCGTCTAAAGTGTTAATGTCAGACATCTGCGGAACAGCGATGTCCGGCATTAGCCACGAGTCCTGGTTGCTGATAGCAGCCGAGACCGTGCGGGTATGATGTGAGCTCAGCTCCTGAGCTTGCATCATAACCCTCCCGTGCCACAGTGCTGTATAAACCCAGCGTTTTGCGGCAAGGGGTTAAAACTACTTGTTGGCCATTATTCTGATAGTTTAGAATAGTGTGTATTAAGTCTTGGAGATAAGAGTAGAAGGTTTGGATTACGGACAATGTCAATCTTACATTATTTGCAGAATGTGTAGACAGAGTTATGAGGAGGGATATAGAAAGATGCAGCACTGTGGAGAGCTTTGTGGGAGAGATCTATCAATCAAGGCTGTTGGAGCATGGAGAGTGATGACAGGTTTCATTTAAATGACAAGTTTCCTTTAAAGGAGTTCTGTAGTGAAAGATAACTTATAGAAGTTGTAGAACGTGGGGGTCAGACCGCTGGGACCCCCCGTGATCTCCTGAACAGGGCCCCGGCAGTCTGCTGGAAGGGGGTGTGCCACCCCTTTACAGAGCGGCAGCCGGCATGCCCCCTCCATGTATCCCATAGAGATTGCTGACCAGTGCCCGGTTCAGGAGATCGCTGGTGTTCCCAGCGATCGGACCCCCCCGTGATCTATAACTTATCCCCTATCCATTGGATAGGGGATAAGTTACTTTTCACTGCACTACTCCTTTAAATCACAGGTTCACTTTAAATGACAAGTCCGCTTTAAAGGAGTACTCCACTGGAAAACATTTTTTTTAATCAACAAATGCCAGAAAGTTAAACAGATTTGTAAATTACTTCCATTTAAAAATATTAAGCTTTCCAGTATTTATCAGCTGCTGTGTGTTCCACAGGAAGTTTGTTTCTTTTTTAATTTCCTTTCTGTCTGACCACAGTGCTCTCGGCAGACAACGTTGTCCATGTCAGAAACTGTCTAGAGCAGGTTAGATTTGCTATGGGGATTTGCTCATACTCTGGACAGTTCCTAAAATGTATAGAGGTGTCAGGAGAGAGCACTGTGGCCAGACAGAAAGGAAATTCAAAAATAAACTTTTGTACTTCCTGTGGAGCATATAGCACTGGAAGGATTGAGGTTTTTACATTGAAATAATTTACAAATCTAAAAGAAAGAATATTGGGGCTCAAGGTCAAGGATTTATGGACACATATAAAGTAGTATAAATTGGATTTATTAATAATATGTATAAACAGTATTACCAATGACCTACAGGGCCCTTGTAAAGTCACGGTAATCACTGGATAAGATAAAATAATATTCACTAGATGAAAATAATATAAGTAGTATATATATTAATTATACGAAATTAAAAAGTCTGTTGAAACCACCATATAATTTCTAGTAGTATTGCACATATGCATAAAAACAATTAGTGGGTTAATAGAGCCATTCAAAATGTTCAAAAGCTGTAAAATAATTGCATAGACTCCACTGGTAGATTAATATCACTAAATGACAGTCAGACTGTTGTATCCTGTGGCAACAATAGGATGAATTTGCTGGCAACAGTCTATAGGATAAAGTGCAGTGATGAAAATATTTTATGCTTGTTAGCTCAAAAATAAAATGACTGTCACTTTGCAAGAATATTGAAAGATGTAGCTGGCATTAAATAAGAATTGTATCGTTATTAGCAGTTAGTTGAAAGCAGCAGTTTATAATAGAAGAAGGCAGCAGGAGATACTTGTATGCTCACCGCTCTGTGGTACAGGAAAATACACATTCACCGCTCGGGCATCAGTCTGTATAATGATACTGAGAAAGTATTGAAATGCGTCCAGCTACCCTTATTTGATCGCTGAAACCACCATCATCCATATTGTATTAAGCATAGACTTTGTTACTTACCGTGCACATCGCTAGTCCCGTGTGCCCGCTCATTAGCCACGAGGACGCGACCGGCATCTTTAGTTGAAGCGCTGGAGCAACCTTGCCCAGAACCCACCGATACCTGGCGCCGCTAACTTAGGAGACGGCTGTGTCTTCAGCGACGCTCTCTCCTGCCGTGAGAGACACCTGTACTACAGACACATTACCGGAGCTCACAAGGGACCCCAGGAGAGATCGCAGTATCTCACAAAGATTACAGTTCCTGCATTATACAGACTGATGCCCGAGCGGTGAATGTGTATTTTCCTGTACCACAGAGCGGTGAGCATACAAGTATCTCCTGCTGCCTTCTTCTATTATAAACTGCTGCTTTCAACTAACTGCTAATAACGATACAATTCTTATTTAATGCCGGCTACATCTTTCAATATTCTTGCAAAGTGACAGTCATTTTCTTTTTGAGCTAACAAGCATAAAATATTTTCATCACTGCACTTTATCCTATAGACTGTTGCCAGCAAATTCATCCTATTGTTGCCACAGGATACAACAGTCTCACTGTCATTCGGTGATATTAATCTACCAGTAGAGTCTATGCAATTATTTTACAGCTTTTGAACATTTTGGATGGCTCTATTAACCCACTAATTGTTTTTATGCATATGTGCAATACTACTAGAAATTATATGGTGGTTTCAACAGACTTTTTAATTTCATATAATTAATATATATATATATATATATATATATATATATATATATATATATATATATATATACTACTTATATTATTTTTATCTAGTGAATATTATTTTATCTCATCCAGTGATTACCAGGACATTACAAGGGCCCTGTAGGTCATTGGTAATACTGTTTATACATATTATTAATAAATCCAATTTTTACTACTTTATATGTGTCCATAAATCCTTGACCTTGAGCCCGAATATTCTTTCTTTTTAATTTCACAATACTTTGATACACCGTGGGTATAGGTGTATCTTTTGGACAGCCCAGGTCTATTTTGGTCACGATTTGAACAAGAGCCACTCCACATTTTTCTCTACTAATTTACAAATCTGTTTAACTTTCTGGCACCAGTTGATTTAAAAAAAATGTTGTTCAGCAGAGTACCCCTTTAAGTACAATTAAAGGGGTTGTGCGCTGCCCTGCAGTTCGGAGCTCCGCTCGCAGCGTCCGGAAGTTAATTACTCCGAACGCTGTGTGCTGGCTTCCGTGTTCGCGGCCGCCGGCCCCTCGTGATGTCTCGCCCGCCCCCTCGGGACGTCACGCCCGCCCCCTCTACCCCCTTCCCACAGACTTTCGTTGAGGGGGCGGGCGAGACAACACAAGGGGGCGGAGGCCACGAACACGGAAGCCCGCACACAGCGTTCAGAGTAATGAACTTCCGGACGCTGTGAGCGGAGCTCCGAAAGTCAGGGCAGCGCACAACCCCTTTAACAGGCAATCACTGGTATTCTGTAGTAGCACAGGGATGATGTCAGGTAGAGGTGTATTTTGGGGGTTTTGCAGCATACAGATGGCATTTAAATAAACTACCTTACAGTGCTCTTTAGAGATGAGCGAATTGAATCTGACGAATCCGAATTTGTTACGAATTTCATGAAAAATTTGATTCGCAATGAATGAGAATATCGCCGCGATTCTATTGTGCAAATTAAACTCCATTTAGTGCAGTCCAGGCTCCAGGGCATCTAAAATGGCGGATTCACACGTGAGGACATGGGGCAAGGAACTCTGGGAAGGCGGGAACAAGGGTAGGCGGGATGACCCTGAATCACATGCAGGATGCAGCCTATCAGCATCCAGCAGCCCCTGTGATGTCACAGCCATATATAATCGGCAGCCATATTCCGGATCGTCACTTCATCCTTTCACTGCAGAGAGATAGGACAGTGCTGTGTGTTACACAGACACGTTTTTTACAGCAGCGTTTCAACTCATAGTCACATCAGTGTTCTGGTGGACAGAAAGCAGTGCATTTTTCATAGAAAATTATTTTTACTGCAGCCATTAACCTCACAGTCACTTTCTACAGCATTGTATTACAGAGAGGGGCAGAGAGCTGTGTGTTGCCTCATACATTTGAACAAGCAGGCTCAGCTTGAGAAACAGCAGAGGATGGAGTAATAATTTTTCAGTGCAACTCTGTGTCTTTGTTCCACAACAAATGGTCTGCTGGTTGTACTAGTCTGTAGACGGTATAATACCCAGCAGTCCATTCCTAATCGTATTTGAGAAAGTGAAATTTTGGGTTTAGTACACAGCGACAGTGTGCTGCAGCACTGTTGTGTACTGCTGATGTTGGGCAAAAATACATTTTTTAAGTGTACTGTAGCACATTTTTCTGCCCTCATCTACGTAGTGTACTATTTTTGCACCTGTTAATCTGTCAAGGGCCTAGATACTGGGAAATGCCAAGCAAAAGTAATCACCGGCTGGTGGTTTACTCCAATACCTTTTTAAGCATACTGTAGCGCATTTTTCTGCCCTCTTTGTTCCACAACAAATAGTCTGCTGGTTACACTAGTTTGTTGATGGTATAATACACACCCAGCAGTCCATTGCTAATAGTCTGTGAGAGAGTGCAATTTTGGGTTTATTACACAGCGACTGTGTGCTGCAGCACTGTTGTGTACCGCTGGTGTTGTGTAAAAATTAATTTTTCTGCCCTCATAAGTGCATACCACATACCTACATCTTAGTAGTGTACTATTTTGTACCTGTTTATCTGTCAAGGGCCTAGATACAGTGAAAGGCCAGGCAAAAGTAATCACCGGCTGGTGTTTTACTCCATTACTTCTTTAAGCGTACTGTAGCGCATTTTTGTGGAGGTGTGATCGGGAACCGATCATCAACATAATTAGCACTGCATCATGGAAACCAAAAGGATTCTTCACATCCTCAAGCAGGCACTTCAAAAGTTGCATTAAAAAAAGGGAAATTAAATATACACATATCATTCTGCAGACATGCGCATTGTTCTCAGAGACACAGAAGGATAATTAAAAAAAACAGCAGGGTCTACAAAAACATGCGAGTGTAAAAAATGAAGATTTTGAATTTTCTCCTTCACTTTGCTGCAATTCCTGTGAAACACCTAAAGGGTTAAAACGCTGACTGAATGTCATTTTGAATACTTTGGGGGGTGCAGTTTTTATAATGGGGTAATTTATGGGGTATTTCTAATATGAAGACCCTTCAAATCCACTTCAAACCGGAACTGGTCCCTGAAAAAAAGCGAGTTTCAAAATTTTGTGAAAAATTGGAAAATTGCTGCTGAACTTTGAAGCCCTCTGGTGTCTTCCAAAAGTAAAAACACGTCAATTTTATGCTGCAAACATAAAGTAGACATATTGTATATGTGAATAAAAAAAAAATTATTTGGAATATCCATTTTCCTTACAAGCAGAGAGCTTCAAAGTTAGAAAAATTTTCACATTTTTCATCAAATTTTGGGATTTTTCACCAAGAAAGGATGCAAGTTACCACAAAATTTTACCACTATGTTAAAGTAGAATATGTCACGAAAAAACTATCTCGGAATCAGAATGATAAC